>NC_052624.1:188514187-188726687 GCF_016161935.1 Mauremys reevesii | reverse complement strand
TAATACAGCAGAAAAACTTTCAACTAAGTAATTTGGAACAAAAGGATTTTTTACAAGTTAAATGTTCTGAGTTTTTTGTCTCCTCTTTCAGAATTATCAGGAAGACATTTACTGAGAGAGACTGAGCTGTTTCCCTTTTTGTACCCATGTGCTTCCCTGGTAACCTTCTAATGTTCAAACTTTTGTTTTGTACTTCACTATTAGTTAGTGATGCAAATGGAGGCTGAAATCCATCTTCCTGCTGAATTCATTTCTCTAGGAGCCCCAGGCATCCTGGGCCTACAGTCTTTGTCATCCTGATCTCTGGTGCTCTCAATAATGCAGCAAGCCTTTACTCCACCAAAGTGTCACCTGTCGAGGTGAGTCGTGCCATCTCCTATCTGAAGTGACAGCCATCTTTGAGTACCGGCGTCTTAACTGACTTCTCTTTCATCATCCATGTTAGAGAAATAACATTTTCGACAAGGTGTTGGGTTTTCCCCCAATCTTCTTTATTCTTTCCTCCCCACTCCTTAGTTAGAGCACCTGATCAAAAAATTATTCCTGACAAAGACTTCCTGCTCCAAATTAAATGAGCTCAACGAGATGGAGCATTTTCGCACAGAAAGAAAGTGAAACGTTGATGTTGGAAGTTAATGAATCTAGTAGCGGAGCGAACATTATTGAGACTGGATAATATGATCTAACTGCTTTCCCTCTTCTTATCCTTCCTGTAAAGAATGTATGGAAGTCAGTTATGTGGCATGATTCTAACATCTGTCCTACCCCATAATGGTAATTTGTATAAGTAATGGAAACAGGTTAAATACTTCCATTCTAATGTTGCCAGCAGGGGCGAAAATGAACATTTCAATAAAATAATCTCGACAGAGCAGGGGGAGGAGGGGTGGATGGACTGATTCATCTCCAACTTTCTTTGGTGATCCGAACACTAATGAGAATGCTTGAATGTATAGTTTATCAGATAGAGGAGGAAGAGCAAGTACATCTCTCAGATTAGAATCGCTGTGAAAATACACCTGCATGCAAGCTGCGTCTGTCTCCAATTGCAAAGGTTGGCTAATAATTTGCAGCATTCATTCCAAGGGGAATGGATGGTAGGTAAGGGGAGGCAGAGAAGGAGGTGAGGAATCTTTTTGTTGGTTTTTAATGGGTTGCCTTTAAGGTTATCATTCAACTTGCTAGAAGCACAGAGGTCATTCTTGTTTCAATACCTTATCTACTTTTTAGACCCATTATATTAAAATTACAAGGGAGGCAGTGCTAGCATTTTGCCCCCTATTTTCTTGCAATTATAAATGAAAGACACAAACCACTGTGGAGTAGCTCCTTTGGTTACCTGATACTACTCTTGGCTGTACTACTCTTCAGCAATTGTTGTGACTGACCCATTTTTTGGCACTGTAGTGACATTGTAATGTACATATAAACATACACAAATATATTTCTTGGATCTCTGTTATGATTCTTAGTGAGAACTCATATGTTCTAATTTGGCAAATTTTCAAATCCTCCAGCAGGTATCTTAACGCCTTACAATCTGAGCTTTTGGATTCTCTTTTGTGAATCACTAATAATATTGTACTCTGAAAATATATTGGTAAATATATACACTATCTCTCTCTTTCTATCTAATCATCTTTTTGGAGGTGTGAAATGTGCTTTCACATAAGTGCAAGTCACCCGCAGTCGGGAACCTGGTTCGTGCCAGATGACAGTACAGAATCGTGGAAACTTCTGCTGTTTTCTGTTGGATGGATAAACATCAGATGCTGTGAAAACACACCTGTTGTGTGCTGAATGGTGATGGTTCATAAAGATACCACATTTATTTTGTCCCCGGTTAGGCCTGATTCAACAAATAACTTTATGCCCAAGCCCTGTTCAGCAAAACACTTAAACACATACTTAAGTCTCATTGATTTCAATGGGACATACGCATATGCTTAAAGTCATGCACATATTTAAGTGTTTTACTGAATTGGGGCCTTAAATACTTAGATATTTTCCCCTTACAATTATTGCTTGATCCATTATTGTCTGGCCTTGATAGAGTTTTCACTTACAGTTATCACTTTTTGCCATTCTTAAAATAATGTTTGAATACTACAGTCCTTTTTATAAATAGAAAAGAATTTCTATGCTAGAGAGAAATTCCTTCAGAAGTACTGGGCTAAGGATTAAGAAATTATTTTATATATTTTTCATGAAAAAATATAATAGTTTTAAAACCATCTATATAATTCCAGTGTGTCTTTGCCTCTTCAGACAATGGATGTGTATTTATAGTGTAAACCTTCTCATTGAAGCAAACACAATGTGCTGTACCACTAACATGTTCAATATATAGCACCTCATGTCCACTTACATTAGAATGCACAGATTTTAATGCTACTCAGAGATGACAGTACATCTATGGGGAAACATTGGCGTCCAGAAGGCACATCTTATGGGCAAGAAATATTAACAAGGTTTAGTAAAAAGAAAACAGACCACTTCCAATCACTAGTTATTTCTTCTTGTGTCTGTAATTTGATGATTTTTTTTCAAAGAGAGAGAGAGAGGGAGATTGGCAACATTATGCACTGTAATATCTTCTGCTTTGGTTATAGTGAAGTTGCTGGAGATGAATTTTCATTGCTGCGCTATATATTTCTGTGCGGTTGCAGGACACACATGTAAACCAGTATCACGATTTGGAATATCTATGTAGGTGCAGGAAGTATATGTAGAAGGTTGATGGGAGTTGTTTTAACACACACACACGACTGGAACCTTTCTGTCCATTTGTCTGTCTGTCTGTTATTTTTAAATAGAGAGAGAGAATTTCAATTTCTCTGTTTTATTTGACGTAGGATAAAAGCACTTTTCTGTATAAATAACTGTGGAAAGATCATTTTTGTTGTGTTTAAAATTCCAACGCCTACTTATTCATCAGATTTCCCTGGGGGAAATTTTAATAAATATATATTTTTGAAAAGTAACAACTTTGTCTTTATTTTCTGTTCTTCTGTAATATCCGTCATAGAACACTTTTGGACTAAAATATTGCGTTGACCTTGTGAAATATCATATTCTGTTGTTTGTATTAATATTCTTACTAGAAACTTCATTAAAGTCCTGAATCAAAAAGTATTATATTTATCTCAACAATAATCAGAGGGTTTCAATGAAATAGTTTCTGATTGTAATAATATAAATTAAAACATTTCAGATAAACTATCATATTACCTAATGTGCATTATGTGTGTGTGTATGTGTGTGCTTGTTTAGAAATTGCATATGATAACTGGATATGTTTGTGTGTGTGTGTGTGTGTGGATATATACACATATATAAAAATTTGGATTGTTTTCAGGATCTGACTTTAAATTTTGAAAGAAAGGAAAATCATCATTAAGGCAGAAAGTTCTCTGTCCACTTTCTGGCTAGGTATTCTAGTATATCTTGGCATGTATAAGAACTCACTCTTGTAGTAGTCTCAGTAAAAACTAAGAGTAAGAAAGAAGGTGAAAGATGGAATTTCCCTTTCACACTCAGGTTCTTTGCTTTAGTGGGTTAGCACCAGACATTTCATGTAACTTAAACATTATTTGGTGTAGTTTAACTCCCTTTATGGTGGAAATAAAAGAAACTTCCCCACCAATCAACAGTGTATGAGAGCCGACATGAAAGATCCTCATAAATAAACAGGAAAAAAAATACATAATTTGGATCAGTTATAACTTACATATAGAAACTGATTTGAAGCAGGTATTTACAGTAATTACTAAAATGTAATTTTTTTTAACCACTTTTGAAAAATAATAACAACCTACTGGACCAGTCATTCGGATTGTTGACCTGTAGCACTGATCTGCAACTTGAAGCAGTTAGTAATGTTTATTAAAAACATTGGATCAGATTGTCATCTGGTGTAAATTGGCATAGCTCAGTTGAAGTTAGTGGAGTTACATTAATTGATACCAATTGAGAATATGACCCATTAAGTTTCGGCTCCGCCATAGTAACTGACTGTCAGTCATTAATATATATGTAAAGAAAAAATGCCAGAATGGCCTAGTCTATATTATGCACTGTGAGCCTGGAAATTTTACTTTAGAAAAACACTATCAGAAAAAAAGGCCCCAGATTCCATAATTGTCTATATTTGTCCTCCTATAAGATGCTTTCTTTTGCAGTTATAAATACCTGAAAACAGGAATGTATAATGCGAGTGCTGACAGACCGTTAACTATGGCTGTGCTAGTAGATTCCATTACAACACACACACAATTTAAAATTATAAAAGTAACAGCATTACAAGGCTATAATACATTGTGGGCACTTGGTGACATTCTTGTGATAACACTGTAAGAGCTGAGATTTTTTACAGAATAAATGAATAGGTAGTTTTTTCTTTCTTTTTATTTGTTAGAGAACATCATCCTTTCTGGTTCCCTCTGAGCCTTTTCTCCATCTTCTTCTGTTTTTCCGGTCTTCTCCTCATCCTCCTTCCTGATACCGTTACATTTTTTAAAAATAAAAGGCTTGTGGCTCAGCTACCCTTTTAAATAACACTTTACCTGAAATGGTGTCATTTTTAACTTTTAACCATTTTTAGTAAAACAAAAGTATCTCCAGAGATATGAATGAGACAGGCGATTATAGACTGGGTAGAGGGTTTAGGAGGACATAAGGTACAGCACTACAGTGGTAGGGGGGTGGAAGTGGATGAGTCACATGTCCTCTTGTCTTGAAATATGGGGCTACAGTTGTGCAGGGAGTGTATTAGGACTCTGCTGTAAACCTAGAATTGTCACATGTTGATTGTAGATACTATTGTTCCGTAAAAACAAACATTTAAAATAGTCTTCCTTTTAAAATGGGAGGATTAAATTTTGCTTTTTTTAAAGGAGAAATATTCTGGGAATGAAAGAATTAGCAACTGCTTGTGAAAAAATGGCACAAATTGTATTAATACCTAACAACTAAAACTTCCTAAGGTGATAAGTGTATTTTATTTTATTTGTTTTTTTTTTTCATATCACATTGGAGCAGAAGTGCCTTTTTCTGGCTTTCTTTCAACCTTTCTTCTTGCAAGGGAATTGCACACATTTCAGAATGGCTCTGTGCACAGTTCACCCAACGTGAAAATATTTTTTTTCCATGTCAGAAAGCTGTTCTCAACCCATTTTTATTTTCTACTTTGACTTGCACAGAAACTCACCCACATTCCCCAACCAAGGTGATTTTTTTGGCCAAGTGCTTCTTTTATAATGTGGAGACAAAAGTGTACATGTATGTTTTCTACTTTACAATGAAAATGTACATTTATCATTTAGGTGCATGTAAGCCACTTTTGTGAATTGGGCCCTTGGAGTAAATGTATTTTGCTATAGTGGCCATCTGCTCATGAATATCACATTTGCTAGTTTAAAAAATAGTTTGATATAGATGAACATGTAATTTGTACAGTTTCACCAGATGGCAATACAATAGCAAAGTTTGATATTTACTGTAAGCCAATAATCAATGTAGTCTTATGTTTTATGTTTATCACTTCTAAATATTCATCTAGTTCATTTATTTTATTTTTAGCTACCAACTGCTCTTGCCAGATTAGTAACGTGGCACCCACGTCATGTTATAGTGTAGGGGGATGAAAAGTATCACCTGTTCATACAGAACAATAATAATTGTTTTCCTTATGTTGTCCCGTTTAAGTCAGTTTACCATTTAAATGTTCTATTAAAAAATGCCCTATGCCAGTGAAAGCCAAGAGCTTTACTCCACTCTCTAATGAACCCAATGCAACAAGCCACCAGGAACCGCCTCAATAATTGACCTGACACTTTTGCCAAGTATGGCTCCATTAGAGTCAGTTGTCTGCAACTGATTTTGCCAAGGAGATTGCCCGTGAGGGTGCAGCTGAGGTCAATTTGCTACAGGGCTTGAGCAAATGGGATCAGTCCAGTCAGTGATTCTAAGAACCTAGGTTCATGGAGCAGATGTCAACCTCACACATCTGCTTTGTACATACATAATGTATCTCACTGCCTGACTATTGCTCTATTTAATTACTCTTGTATTGAGGAGAGGAAGCAGCTTTTTACAAATAATGATGGTGACTATTGTGGTACTGTCTGTGACATGTTACTCTACTAGTATAAAAATTATTACTACTCATTAAGAGTTAAGGTTGATGTTAAGTTAAGGGTGTACAGGTTGAGTGTGTAAGTGGGAGGGGGGTGTTGTTTGTACCTTTTAAAATTTGGCTTCATCATTAGTGTGTTTAGTTTAAGAGATGACAGAGATATAAAATGTGCGCATTCCATAACTGTGTCTTGTCTTTCTATATTTTAAGCATATGTTCCTGAGGAGGAATTGAAGGCAGCAGAAATAGATGAAGACAGAGTGGAGGATGACGGGCTGTCTCTGGACATCCAGGAGAGTGAGTACTTGTGCAATGAAGAAACAGAGATCAAAGAGGCTCAAAGCTACCAGAACTCCCCAGTCAGCACTGCAACTAATCAAGATGCAGGCTATGGTTCACCGTTTAGTGAAAACAGTGATCAGCTGGCCCACTTCAAAAGCACTTCCTCTCAAGAAGAGAAAGAGGATCATCAGTGCACAGACAATGCTTCCTATCCACAGGACAGCTTGGCACAAATAAAAGCGGTGTATGCAAATTTACTCT
The DNA here is from genome assembly GCF_016161935.1 of Mauremys reevesii. Lineage (NCBI taxonomy): Eukaryota > Metazoa > Chordata > Testudines > Geoemydidae > Mauremys > Mauremys reevesii. Next base: position 188,720,008 of record NC_052624.1, on the reverse strand, counting down.
CAGAGTCTTGCTGGTCCAGTTTAGCTTTGGACTTAAAGAAATCCAGTCCAACTACCAGCAACAATGAAATCAGCCAGAATGAAAACACCACCAATTGCAATGCTAATACCAACACCCACAGTACCAGTATCAACACCAGTACTAGTACGAGTAACTGTAATACTAGTAACAGTAACAGTGGTGGTTCAGGTTATGACTGGCACCAAGCTGCATTAGCGAAAACTTTGCAGCAGACTTCTTCATATGGACTTCTCCCAGAGCCAAGCCTGTTCAGCACAGTTCAGCTTTACCGGCAAAACAATAAACTCTATGGGTCTGTGTTCACTGGTGCTAGTAAATTTCGATGCAAAGACTGCAGTGCAGCCTATGACACACTGGTGGAGCTAACAGTGCATATGAATGAAACTGGACATTACCGTGATGACAACAGAGATAAAGAATCTGAAAAGACCAAACGGTGGTCAAAGCCTAGAAAACGTTCACTTATGGAAATGGAAGGCAAAGAGGATGCTCAAAAAGTGCTGAAATGCATGTACTGTGGGCATTCATTTGAATCTTTGCAAGACCTGAGTGTCCATATGATAAAAACAAAGCATTACCAGAAAGTGCCTCTGAAGGAACCAGTACCAGCCATCACTAAACTGGTCCCTTCTACCAAAAAGCGAGCACTTCAGGACTTAGCTTCACCTTGTTCACCTGAGCCACCAGGGATCACTGCAGAGGCTGCATTGTGTGAGTCTGCAAAAGATCAGAAAACTGCCAATCCCTATGTGACTCCAAACAATCGCTATGGCTATCAAAATGGTGCTAGCTACACTTGGCAGTTTGAGGCCCGTAAAGCCCAGATACTGAAATGCATGGAATGTGGCAGTTCTCATGACACGTTGCAGCAACTTACTGCTCATATGATGGTCACTGGTCATTTTTTGAAGGTGACCAACTCTGCCTCGAAAAAAGGAAAACAACTAGTATTGGACCCTGTGGTGGAGGAAAAGATACAGTCCATACCTCTGCCACCCACCACCCATACGAGACTACCAGCCTCCAACATTAAAAAGCAGCCTGATTCTCCAGCTGGGTCTACAAACTCTGAGGAAAAGAAGGACCCAGAAAAGGAAAAGGTGGTTGTCACTGAAACAGACAAAAAGATAAAAGAGGAGAATGAGGACTCTACGGAAAAATTTGAGCCAACAACTTTATATCAGTACCTCAGAGAGGAGGATCTGGATGACAGTCCTAAAGGTGGAATAGACATATTGAAATCCCTTGAGAACACGGTGACAACAGCTATCAGCAAAGCTCAGAATGGAGCACCTTCCTGGGGAGGATACCCCAGCATTCATGCAGCTTACCAGCTTCCGGGAACGGTAAAGTCCCTACAACCCACAGTGCAGAGTGTTCAGATGCAGCCATCCTATGCCAGTAGTGTAAAGTCACTGTCGTCAGAACACAGTGCACTTGTCCATTCCCCAGGTAGTCTCACACCCCCACCTCACAAGAGTAATGTGTCGGCGATGGAGGAGCTGGTGGAGAAAGTTACAGGAAAAATCAATGTAAAGAGGGAAGAAAAACCTGCAGAGAAAGAGAAGAGTTCTCCTGTTAAACCAATGTCACCTGCTGCTAAAGAAAACAAAGACTTTCCAAAATCAGAGGAAATAAACAACAAACAGCAGCAGAAAAAGAGTCCCGATGCAGAAGTTCAGAAGGTCAAAAAGGACAGTCCAGCTGAAGCTCATACTCCAAATGGTACAGAGCCACTCAAAGCAAAAGTCGCAAATGGCTGTAATAATTTAGGAATCATCACAGATCATTCGCCTGAGCCATCTTTCATTAACCCATTGAGTGCTTTACAGTCCATTATGAATACCCACCTAGGCAAAGTTTCTAAGCCAGTAAGCCCCTCTTTGGACCCTTTGGCCATGTTGTACAAAATTAGCAACAGTATGTTGGACAAACCCATTTACCCAACCACTCCAGTCAAGCAGGCTGATGCCATCGACCGGTACTACTATGAAAACAGTGATCAGCCCATTGATTTAACCAAGTCCAAAAACAAACCTCTTGTTTCCAGTGTGGCTGACTCTGTCTCTTCTCCTCTAAGAGAGAGCGCCCTAATGGATATTTCTGATATGGTGAAAAATCTCACGGGGCGTTTGACACCCAAGTCTTCGACTCCATCTACTGTGTCAGAGAAGTCGGATGCTGATGGAAGCAGTTTTGAGGAAGCTCTGGATGAGCTGTCACCAGTACACAAGAGGAAAGGCAGGCAGTCCAACTGGAACCCTCAGCATCTTCTGATCCTTCAAGCACAGTTTGCTTCCAGCTTGAGGGAGACTCCAGAAGGCAAATATATTATGTCAGACCTCGGTCCACAGGAGCGGGTACACATCTCTAAGTTTACTGGTCTTTCCATGACCACAATTAGCCACTGGCTGGCCAATGTGAAGTATCAGTTAAGGAGGACAGGTGGAACTAAGTTTTTAAAGAACCTAGACACAGGACATCCTGTTTTCTTTTGCAATGATTGTGCCTCTCAATTCAGGACTGCTTCTACGTACATAAGTCACTTAGAGACACATTTAGGGTTTAGTTTGAAGGATCTGTCAAAGTTGCCACTGAATCAGATTCAAGAACAGCAGAATGTTTCAAAAGTCCTCACGAACAAGACTTTGGGCTCACTTGGAATTGCTGAGGAGGACTTGGGCTCCACATTCCAGTGTAAGCTCTGTAACCGAACTTTTGCAAGCAAGCACGCAGTCAAACTGCACCTTAGTAAAACACACGGCAAGTCCCCAGAGGACCATCTGATCTATGTAACTGAGTTAGAAAAACAGTAGCGTCCAGGTAAGCAGCTAGGTATGCAAGTGACCACAGGAACATTGCACTAAACTTCTTCATAGTACTGCACTAGGCCTGACCTGAGCCTCTGAAATCAGTCTTACTTTTGTTGCTGAACTGCCTATCTGGACCTTGTTTTTTCTTACACTTATTTTGTAGTTATATTTATATGCTCTTTGTCTGATCTGTGCATGGTGGTTTTTTTTTTGTTTTGGTTTGGTTTTTTTGTGAGTCAAAGTCTGACCTTTATTTTCAACATCTGTCCTTGATGTTAAGCTATCTTTTGTAGAATATAGTGGGAGACACTATTGAGAGACATTAATTTAGCAGTAAAGAAAGACACAAAGAACAGTGATAAAAAGACATCCTAAAATTACAAAGTTGCCATGACAATAAAGGTCACAGAACCCAGTAGTGTCAAGTTTTAACCCTCTAAGAACTGTAATAGCATTTCTGTGCCTTTCCAAATAATTAAATAAATAAAGAGGCTTAAAGGGATTTCATTCAAATCAAAGCTGTGTCAAAAACAAAATGTACTAAAGATTTTTTTTTAATTGAATGAGCATTTTTTAATGCAGAACTGGTTTGTGGAGAAAACATGCATGCAGTTCTTGGACAGAGGAAAGCTATCTAGTACTCATGGGGTTAGGAAGCCACAACTGTAAGAGTTTAATAATAATAATAATAATAATATAATATAAAATAGCAAACCAAGTTGCCACTATGCCCAAACCCTCTGGATGCTGAAAATTGCCACTTTTTTGGCAAAAAAAAGTATGCAAGCTGTTATTTAAAAAAAGTGTAAAAATGCTTTTTTTTTTTCCTGTAAAATACTGCAGTTTATAGTTATTTACAAATGTTAAGCTTTGGTACAAGCTGACCTTTCTATAGTGTGCTGCATTGGTAAATGAAAACAAAAAACAAAACAAAAAAATGGGGCAAATGTTGGATTCCGTTCCTTGTAAATTGCCAGCATCAGCTTAAAAAAATACATGTTACATATCGTACCATTTTAAACTGTTTAACTTTCTTTGTACCTTCTGGCTGTATGCTTTCTCTTTTAACTTTTTATATTGTCATTTTATATTCGACTTCTGTGTATATAATGTAAAACCACACTTTTTGAATAAAATTTGGTTCCTGCAGCTTGATTTAAATAGAGAAATTTTACTGGCACCTGCATCTTTCCAGATGCATGTACTTAAAGGAACTATCTGACAAAAATAAATAAATAAATAAAAATAAAGCAAGCAATGCACTATGAATTATACATTTTGATGTTTTATCATTAATATTGTACAGTACATTTTGGTTCACACAATTAAATCCACTGTTTTCTCAAGTGTAAAATAAACCCACATGCAGTTCTTGATTTACATGCATTGTCATGTCGTCATTATTTTGCCTTTGAGGTGTTGTTCAAGCAATAAGAGGTATCACTTATGCAATCAACCAACAAATGTATATTTGAAATAATCTTTTCATGATCTGTATGCTGACATATTTTGTTGTAAGCCATAAGTATTAATAACTTCTTAAAGTATACTTGCAGTAAATTACCCTCCTACAGGTACAAAATCATTGTGATTTTATTAATTAGTAATGGGCATTCTATTGATCACTGAAGTGTAAGACGGGCTGAGAATCTTTTGCCAAGTTAATCTTCTTGCCTGTAAATGTATTTGTAATCATTTTTGCTGTGTATTCAGAGCCCGCTCATAAGACCCTTCCTCAGACAAAACTCCTTTTGACTTCATCAGGAGTTTTGGCTGAGTAAGATGCCGTGGCTTGGGCTCCCATTGTCCTTTGGATACTGTGGTGCTTGCCTTTCCTGCAGCTATGAAGACCTCTGAGGCTTTGACACCAGTTCTTACTTACAGAACAAGAAGACAGACCTATGTTTCTCTGTACTATTTAAATATTACATTTTGAGGTAAGCTGAGCGCAGTCGTATCAGGTGTTTCTCTTAATCTTTATTTCTGTTCTGTTGAATGCAGATGTCATTTAGAATGTAAAAGAGAGCTGTCAGGGCCTTCAGTGCTCTATCTCACGAGTGCTCTGACACTTACAGTATGTGAAAGCCTGGGATCCACTATCCATACACATTTTGGAGGGGCTCTTAAATGTGAGGACCATTGGGGGTTTGCTTTCACATAGTATTAGTGACACTGTTGTTATAGGTGTATTTCAATCCCCTTAATTCTTCACAAGTTATTTTTTTTTTTAAATTGAGACTTCTGTTTTCAGCTTAATTCTGTTTCTTATCTTTACATTGTTTACAGTCCCAGTAACAGCCAAGCATTGTTCTGTATCCTGTAATGATTTCAGAAGAGCCTAGCAGGTCAGCTATATTTACATAGTATTTCTGCTAGTGCAGGAGAATGCCATCGGGGTCTGTTAAATTTACTTTCTTCACTGATAAATACCTATGTCCTTTAGGAGATCCAGCCATTTAGGCATTTCAGTTCAATTACTGGATGATTATGTACTTTGGGCCCGAGGGGTGGTGAGGAAAAATAACAATTAGGCCTATGGCAGTAATGCAGACTCTTTACATAATAACCCTTTGAAGTTTTGTTTACTTTACCACAGGCCTGCAAACATATGAATATAGGATATACTGTATTGCAGTGCAACAGTAGGAATAGTGAGTGAGAAGGTTGAAAGGGAGGAATAATACATCTAAAGTCGGTTCAAATCTAATGTAAATCCATTAAAACTCATTTTGAAACACTGCATGTAAATTAAGTTCTCTGCACTCCCTTGAGAGGTGTTTAGGGCATGGCCAAGTCTGTTTCAATTCTGATAGCTACAGGATTTTTAACATGGAGACTGAGACTGAACATTCATTCATTAAATGGATTAAAAACTAGCTAATTTATAGATCTAAAAGATGGGGAATCATCATCTAGCGGGTGTGTTTCTATTGGGGTTCCATGTGGATCTGTTCTTGAGCCTAGGCTATTTAACAGTTTTGTCAATGATCTGGAAGAAAACAAAACCATCACTGATAAAGTTACCAGATGAAAAAGTTGAGGGAGTGGTAACTAATGAAGAGGACAGATCACAAGTCCAGAATGATCTGGATCGCTTGGTAAACTAGGCACAAGCAAACAATATGTGTGCTAATATGGCTATATGTAAACGTATATATCTAGGAACAAAGAATGTAGGCCATACTTACATACTGGAGGACTCTATCCCGGGAAGCAGTGACTCTGAAAAAGATTTGGAGATCGTGGTGGCTAATCAGCTGAACATAATCTCCAAGTGCAATGCTGAGGCCAAAAAGACTAATGTGATCCTTGGTTGCATAAACAGGAATCTCAAGGAGGAGTACAGAGGTTATTTTATCTCTTTATTGGCACTGGTGATAGACTAAAGGAGTTCAATCTATTTAGTTTAACAAAGAGAAGGTTAAGGGGGATCTTGATTACAGTCTATAAGTACTATGTGGGGAACAAATTTTTAATAATGGGCTCTTCAAACTACAATATCAGAGAAAGATATAACACAATCCAATGGCTGGAAGTTGAAACTAGACAAATTCAGACTGGAAATAAGGCATAAAGTTTTACAGGTGAGAGTAATTAATCATTGGAAAAATTTACCAAGAGTTGTAGTGGATTCTCCAATGCTGACAATATTTAAATCAAGGTTGGATGTTTTTCTAAAATATATGCTCTTTTAAATTATTTTGGGGGAAGTTCTATGGCCCGTGTTATACAGGAAGTCGGGCGAGATGATCACAATGGTCCCTTCTGGCCTTGGAATCTATGAATCGATGACTCATCATTCAAGCCTGGCTCTGAACAAAGTCCATTTAGAATAAATTAGCAGCTGTCCCCTGTGACTGTGTTGATGTAACATTTTGTACCATAGAAATGGAGTGTGTGATGTTTGAATTCTCTGATTTCTTGACTCATCTAGCAAAAGGACACAGGAAAAAAAAAGCAATATGATCTTTAATCTTTTTATGGTGGCCCTTCATTTAATATTGTATTTCCAAATGAATTCTTTTTTTATTGAGTAAAGCTAATATGCAATTAGTTTTTTTTCTTTTCAATTTGTGATGCTGGAAGCATGCAGGTCCATTCTCTTTTCATTTCATAAAGGGAAGGGAAGTTTGTACTGTTCTTAATAACAGCAGCTACTGTATGGAAGTGACCTGCACAACCTTTCAGAACCACTCATGAAGAAAGGAAGCTGTAAGGGCCTCAGGGCCTGTGTACATACTGTAAGATTTTCTTTTTATTCTGTTAAACATTCAGAATCTATTGTGTCTATTTCTTTTCCAAGACCTGTGCAGCCACATTTTTGTCAACAATACATTTTTAGTGTTTACATTTCTCCAGCTATCTGTTCTCACAAGTGAAGGTCTTGGTTTGTCTATTTTTCAAGTTGGGTTTTGTATCCTATGTACTTTCTTTTATTATGCAAGTTTCAAGAGGTAACTGTATACTGCTAAGGTCAATCCTGAAGGGTTGGGAATGGTTTGGTTTTTAAAAAAAAATAAAATACCAGTTGGTTATGTATTCACTTATGTATTCTACAACACGGTTTTGTTATAGTTTCTCTAGGTAACTATGTTGGTGGATAGGAGCACCAGACATAATCAGTCCTTGCAGTTGAAAATATTAAGAATACAAATATATTCAAGTACAGTGGAACAAAAATGCAGGAATTAAACTTAAATCAAAATGATTAATCTACAAAGTATCAGATGTTGCCTACAGCCAAACCATCTTGAAATATGAGCTTGTCAAATCTCTTAAGCTAAACAGGGTTGGCCCTGGTTAGCGTTATGGATGGGAGACCTCCAAGGAAAGCCCAGTTTCTGTGGGAGGTGGTTTTAAAAACTCAGTAGGTGGCACTCTTCTCTCTGACTCAGTACTGAACAGTGAACGACTCTCCCAGCATGGTGTTAGGAGGCTGTGGGAGTTGCCATCTGTTCGCTGAAACATAAAACAGAATCTCTCTTTAACCACTTACAGGAATAGAATGTTAGCCCCAATTTCGTGACCAGATTCTAATTTGAGTAACTCTCTTCTCTCAATGTAGGCTTTGTCTATACTGTCCCAGGGGCTGAGAATAGCAGTGTGCACCAAAATGCTGTGCTGTAACTCCCCCATGTGGGCTCTACAGGCATGAACGAAAAGGTTCCTAGTTCATATTAATGTAATCCTATTTGAAGAGGAAGATGTTAGTGTGAACTAGGAACCTTTTAGTTTATGCCTGCAGCATCCACACATGGGAGTTGCAGCACAGCACATAGGTACTCACCACTTTTCATACACCCTGTAGTCCTAGTGAAGGCAGGGGGCTGGACTCAATGACCTTTCAAGGTCCCTTCCAGGTCTAGGAGATTGGTATATCTCCAATTATTACCTATATTTCAAGGCTGTGTAGACAAGAACATAAGAACGGCCATACTGGGTCAGACGGAAGGTCCATCTAGCCCAGTATCCTGTCTTCCGTCAGTGGCCAATGCCAGGTGCCCCAAAGGGAATGAACAAAACAGGTAATCATCAAGTGATCCATCCCCTGTCGCCCATTCCCATCTTCTGGCAAACAGAGGCTAGGGACACCATCCCTACCCATCCTGGCTAATAGCCATTGATGGACCTATCCTCCATGAACTTACCTAGTTCTTTTTTGAACCCTGTTATAGTCTTGGCTTTCACAACATCCTCTGGCAAGGAGTTCCTTAGGTTGACTGTGTTGTATAAAACAAATACTTCCTATTATTTGTTTTAAACCTGTTGCCTGTTAATTTCATTTGGTGACCCTTAGTTCTTGTGCTATGAGAAGGAATAAATAACACTTCCTTATTTACTTTCTCCATACCAATCATGATTATATAGACCTCTATCATATGCCCTCTTAGTCATCTCTTTTCCAAGCTGAAAAGTCCCAGTCTTATTTATCTCTCCTCATATGGAAGCTGTTCCATACCCGTAATCATTATTGTTGCCCTTTTCTGAACCTTTTCCAATTCCAGTAGATCTTTTTTGAGATGGGGCAGCCACATCTGCACATAGTGTTCAAGATGTGGGCAAACCATGGATTTATATTGAGGCAATATGATATTTTCTGTCTTATTATCTATCCCTTTCTTAGTGATTCCCAACATTCTGTTTGCTTTTTTGACTACCACTGCACATCAAGTAGATGTTTTCAGAGAACTATCCACAATGACTCCAAGTTCTCTTTCTTGAGTGGTAACAGCTAATTTTGACCACATCATTTTATATGTATAGTTGGGATTATGTTTCCAATGTGCATTACTTTGCATTTATCAACACTGAATTTCATTGGCCATTTTGTTGCCCAGTCACCCAGTTTGGTGAGATGATAAATTCTTCCTCCTGTTATAACTGGATGCCAAATCCTTCACATTATATTTTGTGTAATATTTCTGAGCACTGTTAAGTAGTTTCTGTGTTCTGCCCCAGAGGTACCTGCATGTCTGTAATTGACACACTTGAGAGGCCTTTGGGATGAAAGCAGTCCTATAAATGGAAGGTGGTATTATAATGAAGTTAGTCAAATAATACACAAAAGTCTGTAGTGCTGTCAAAGGGTGGAGGTATTTATGGGTATGCCTATTCAGCAATAAAAACCCATTTATGAGTCTGAGTCCAGGTCAACTGACTCAGATTTGAGTTGCGGGGCTAAAAATATCACCACGGACATTCAGGGTCAGGCTGGAGCACAGGCCCTGAGACCCTCCCAGCCTTCTGACTTTCAGAGCCTGGTCTCCAGCCCCAGCCTAATGTCCGTGCTGCTATTTTTAGCCTTGTGGCACAAATCACAGAAGCCAGAGTCATTTGACCCAGGCTGTGACACTTGCTGTGGGTCATTTTTTTGCTGCCAGGTGAGAGGGTCCTAGAACTCGGGCTGCAGTCTTTTAGGCGGAGCCCCGTGAACCTGAGTCAGCTGGCACGGGCCAGCTGTGGGTTTTTAATTGCAGAGTAGACATAATCTTAGAGGCCACATGCAGCAACGAGGATTAAAATAATGGGGGACAAAAGAGGGTCTTGATGCTTAACTATGAATAACTGGACCAAGACACATGCTTCACAAAATGATGCTAACCCTAGAGCATCTGTATCATCTAAATAAGTTTGTGAAGTCTGAAATCCTTTATTCATGTGGCATTTGTTACATTGCTCTTCACAGTGGTATTTCATCTTCTATAAACCATAAGGGAATGTGATCATTGCAAGTGACTCCTTGTATCAGTTAATGCCCCAGTCTGTTTTGTGGCCTGTAATTGATTATTACCTAGGTTTTAAAAAGTACAGCATGGAAGGGAAACTAAAGCATTAGAAACACATTTGATGAAATTCTGGCTGCATTGGAAACTCTCACTGACTTCAATGGGGACAGAATTTAATCCACTATAATTAAAATAAAAATACCCTGATACAAATTTTTCATCCCATTCTCCATGAGAATAAGTCCTGTGTTGAAGCACTGCACCTTAATCAACAAACAAGTAGATACTAACTAAAGTTTATCATAGTATAACAACTCTTTGTGTCTTCTCACAATATGTTTACCTCTTTTAAATTTTGTGTGTGTATATATATATTATAAATATATATTGTAAATATTATATGGTTCTTGACACTGAATAATTTTGAATCAACATTACCTTTGTTCTCTGACCCACGGCAGAACAGAGCTCACCCTCTCATTGTACAGCAGGGCTTATGTTCTTGTCTAATTAAAAACAGATAATGCTAGGTGACACTGGAATTTATAATAAATAATTAGCCAAAAGTTTCAGGACACCATAGAAAACCTGTAGGGTCTAAGTTATAATTATCTGATTAAAAATGTAATAATCTCTGTTTTGACCTTTATTATACAAGAATCTCTTTCTAAGTAGGAACTCTTTCTAAGTAGGAACAGGAGCTTAAGCAATAATTATGCCTCTGTTTTGCTGCTTTTGCAAACTAATGTATGGCCCTAAAGGCTTACCTAGATTGCACTTTTAATACACTTATTATTGTTTGAACACTGTCAGTACTGTCATCCCTATAAGGTACACGGAAGACATTTCTACTGTTGTTATTGTTGTTATAATAACATTGTGTATTTAAATTGCAGTAGCACCCAAAATGTGCTAAGTACTTCCCGAACACAGAAGAATCCATGCTTCCTGCCCTCTGAAGATTACAATTTAAAACCCTAGTCCTGCACTGGGATCGGCAGCATCCCATGGACTTCCGTGCACTCGATGATCCCAGGAAGGACAGGGGCTTAGAAAGACACAAGGTGAAGGGTTGTGGGGGGAAATGAATATAATTCACAAAGGCCCAGATCCTGCAATCAGATCTGTGCAGCCACCTGTACGAATCTGACTGGATTGTAGAATAAGGGCTAAAGTAGCTGGGTGATGATGGTGCTCTTTGATCTCTAGCCCGGTTGCCCCTCTACCTAGCCATAGATTAATTATTTTCTTTTCTTTTTTTTTAAATTACCCTGCTCTCTTTTTTAATTTTTTTAGATTTCTTTTGTGTTTTAAGACATATTTTTAGTTGAAACTTTTATTAGTCATTTCCCAACTTCGCTTTTATTACGTTAGCTCAGCCAACCTTTTTACAAACAGATTAGTGTCGAGATTTTTGCATGGATCTCCACCAGAATTACTTATCCTTTAAACCAAAAGCCATCTAGGCTAATGGACACAAAGCAATATTAATATATTAACTTCTACTATGTTTAATATTTTACTGTTGGAGTAAGATACAGTCGCAGCCCAGAAGACTTGACAGTCTAAAACTCTCTTGATTTGTCATTTAATGCCTTAGCCACTAGACCAGATTCTTCATTATACTTTATTCTGCCCCAAGAATATTATAATTTAAAGAGGACAAACAGCCCAATCCACATATAGAGAGCACCAATATAACCTGGATTGGAAGATCCAATGTCAAAGTGGGAGCAGATTTTTAAAAAATGTCTTCACTTGTGGACTTGTAGGTGTTACGTCAGTTTGTATTAATCTTCCTGAACAATTCAATTTCATTGTATCTTATTATATGTCTCATATCCAGCATCCCTTTACCTTTTCAGAGACATTCCAGATTCCAGAGTGATGAGATCAAATGTTGATCCTGCTTAATTTATTTGGAGTCAGGGGGTTTTGCATTTCTGAATGGCATGATAAAATCTTGGAATTGGACACAGTCTTTCTCAACTGTAGATGTACAGATTGGATCACATACCATTTTCCATCATTCCTTTCTGCAATTAGTGGGGACCAATGATGTAAAATTCTGAAGAGGACATTGAATATATAAATCCATTAGGAAAAGGTGGAGTTTCTGATTCCCATACAAATTAATAAACATTATATTCATGCATAGAGAGATAATGGGATTTACTCCGAACATTTCTGGTGTCAATTCTTTCATTATTGTTCTGTTAAAACTAATGTGAACATTTAAGTCCTGTTTAGACTTAGTTTGTCTCTGCGACATTCCAAAGTGTAATATCTTATTTGTTGTCATGGAAGCATTGTTACAAGCTCAGTGTCATAAAAACAAAATAAAAGAAACCAAACCCACCCACCAACCAACCATAAGAACTGGCATAGTGGCTCAGCAAGTCACCATCATTCTGCACCTTCCAAGGGGGAAAATAAAACTTTTTAAGGGGAGCTAAGGTTTACAGTTTCAGATGACCACTTCAACAGCACTAGCTTTATACTGAATCAAGAAAGTGACTTTCCTCTTAAGTGCTGACATAAGAATGGCCATACTGGTCAGATCAATGGTCCATCTAGCCCACTATTCTTTTTTCCGACAGTGGCGGGTGCTAAATACTTCAGGGGGAGTGGACAGAACAGGGCACTCTGAGGGATATTTCCCCTATCATCCAGTCCCAGCTTTTAGCAGTCAGATGTTTAGGGACACCCACAGCATGGGGTTGCATTCCTGACCATCTTGGCTAATAGCCATTGATGGACCTATCTTCCATGTACTTATCCTTTTTTGAACCCAGTTGTACTTTTGGCCTTCACAGCATATCCTGGCAATGAGTTCCACAGGTTGATTGTATGTTGTTCGAAGAAGTACTTCTATATGTTTGTTTTAAACCTGCTGCCTGTTAATTTCATCAGGTGACTTCTGGTTCTTGTATCATGTGAAGGAATACATAACATTTCCTTATTCGCTTTCTCCACACCATACGCGATTTTATAGACCTCTATCATATCTTTCCTTAGTCCTCTCTTTCCTAAGATGAACAGCTCCAGTCTTTTAAGTCTCTTCTCATATGGAACCTGTTCCATACTCCCAATCATTTTTGTTGCCCTCCCAATACTTTTTCCAATTCTAATATCGCTCTTTTGAGCTGAGAAGACCAGAACTGCATGCAGTATTCAATGTGTGGGTGTACTGTGGATTTATATAGTGGTATGATATTGTCTGTCTTATTATCTATCCCTTTCCTAATGGTTCCTTACATTCTGTTAGCTTTTTTGACTGCCGCTGCACATTGAGCAGATGTTTTCAGAGGACTATCCATGATGACTCTAAGATCTCTTGAGTAGTAACATCTAATTTAGAGCCCATCATTTTGTCTGTATTTGTGGGGTTATGTTTTCCAGTGTGCATTACTTTGCATTCATCAACATTGAAATTCATCTGCCATTTTGTTTTCCAGTCACCCAGTTTTGTGAGATCCCTTTATAACTCTTCGCAGTCTGATTTGGATTTAACTATCTTGAGTAATTTAGTATCGTCTGCAAACTTTGCCACCTCACTTGTTACCCATTTCTCTAGAAAATGAATGAACGTGTTGAGCAGCAGTAGTCCCAGTACGGATTCTTGGGGGACCCTGCTATTTTCCTCTCTCCGCTATGACAACCAACCATTTCTTCTACCCTTTGTTTCCTATCTTTTAACCAATTACTGATCCAGGAGAGGATCTTCTATCTCATCCCTTGACAGCTTATTTTGCTTAAGAGCTCTGGTGACGAAACTTGTCAAAGGCTTTCTGAAAGCCTAAGTACACTATATCCACTGGATCACCATTGTCTATGTGTTTGCTGACACCCTCAAAGAACCCTGTTAGATTAGCGAGGCAAGATTTCCCTTTACAAAACCCATGTTGACTCCTCCCCAACATATGCAGTTAATTTAGGCATCTGATAATTCTGTTTTTACTATAGTTTCAACCAGTTTGCCTACCACTGAAGTTAGGCTTATCTGCCTGTAGTTGCCAGGATCGCCTCTTTAGCCCTTTTTAAAAATCAGCGATACGTTAGCTATCCACCAGCCATCTGGTACAGAGATTGAGTTAAGCAATAGTTAGTAGTTCTGCAATTTCATATTTGAGTTCCTTCAGAGCTCTCATCTTGGTGACTTAGTTCTCCAACCTCCTCTATTAACACCTGAATCTGGGACAGTTCCTCAGATTTGTCACCTAAAAAGTATGGCTCAGGTGTGGGAATCTCCCTCAGATCCTCTACAGTGAAGACAATGCAAAGAATTCATTTAGCTTCTCCACAATGGCCTTATGTTCTTTGAGTGTTCTTTTAACACTGTAATCATGCAAAGGCCTCACTGACTGTTTGGCAGGCTTCCTGCTTCTGGTGTACTTAGAAGAAATTACTGCTGTTTGTTTTTGTGTCTTTTGCAAACTGCTCTTCAAATTCTTTTTTGGCCAGCCTAATTATACTTTTACACTTGACTTGCCAGAATTTATACTTCTTTCTATTTCCCTCACTAGGATTTGACTTCCAATTTTTAAAATATATCTTTTTGTCTCTAACCACTTCTTTTTTTCTGTTTAGCCATAGTGACATTTTTTAGGTCCTCTTACTCTTGTTTTTATTTTTAATTTAGGATATACATATAGTTTGAGCTTCTATTATGGTGGTGTTAAAAAGTTTCCATGCAGCTTGCAGGCATTTCACTCTTTTGAACCTCCTCCTGTTTGCATAGTTCCCCTTTTTTAAGTTAAATGCTACTGTGGTGGGTTTCTTTAGTATTTTCCACCCTACAAGGATGTTAAATTTAATTACATCATGGTGGCTATTACTGAGCAATTCTACTATATTCACCTTTTTTACCAGATTTCACTTAGTCCTAAATCAGGAATTGCCTCTCCCCTTGTGGTTTCCAGGACTAGCTCTCAAAGAAGCAGTCATTAATGGTGTCAAGAAATTTTCTGCATCCCATCCTGAGGTGACGCATACCCAATCAATATGGCGATAGTTGAAATCCTTCATTATTATTGGGTTTTCTGTTTTTCTGCCCTCTCTAACTTCAGTGTGCATTTCACAGTCATAGTCAGGTGATCAGTAGTATATTTCTACTGCTATAATGTTATTATTCAAGCATGGAATTTCTGTCCATAAAGATTCTGTGGTACTGTTTGATTCATTTAAGATTTTTATTATGTTTGACGCTATGCTTTCTTTCACATATAGTGCTACTCCCCCATAAGCATGACCTACTTTGTCATTCTTATATATTTTGTACTCTGACATTACTGTGTCCCATTGATTATCATCATTCCATCAAGTTTCTGTGGTGCCTATTATATGAATATTCTCATTTAATACCAGGCACTCAAGTTCACCCATCTTAGTATTTAGATGTTTTTACATTTGTACACAAGCACTTATAAAACTTGTCAATATTTAGTTGTCTGCCTTCATGTGATGTAATTGAATGGGACTCCTTTTCTTTTGACTGTTTTGCTTCTGTTCCTACCTGTCCTCTATCCTGTCCTCTTTATGTAGCCCCTTTAATAAATCCTCCCCTAAGGGTTGTGTCTGCCTTAATAGTGCGCTCCTCCACTGCTATCAGCTTTCCCCCAGCCCTTTGTTTAAAAACTCCTCTACAACCTTTTTAAATGCCAGCAATCTGTTTCTGTTTTGGGTTAGGTGGAATTCCTCCTTTCACAAAACGTCCCCCAGTTCCTAATAAACCTAATTCCCTCCTCTGAACACCATCATCTTATCTACACATTGAGACCCTGCAGTTCTGCCTGTCTAAGTGGTCCTGCACATGGAACTGGAAGCATTTCAGAGAATGCTACCATGCAGGTCTTGGACTTTAATCTCTTACCTAGCAGCCTAAATTTGGCCTCCAGGATTTCTCTCGTACCCTATGTCATTGGTATCTACATGTATCACAACCACTGGCTCCTCCCCAGCACTACACATAAGCCTATCTAGATGTCTCAAGAAGTCTGCAACCTTTGTACCCACCATGCAGATCTTCTGGTCATCACAACCCAAGCTGTCTATACTTCTAATAATTGACTCCCCCATTACTATTACCTGTCTCTTCCTAATGACTGAAATTCCCTCTCCAAAGAGGTATCTTCAGTGTGAGAGGATACCATGACATCGCCTGCAAAGAGAGTCCCAACTAAGGGACTGTTTTTCTCCACTCCAGCTTGATGTCCTCCTTCCCTGAGACTTTCATCTTCCTCAATGGCGCAGAGGTTGTCAAACTGGGGGTGAGACCATTCAACTGTGTCCTGGAAAATCTTCTCTGTGTACCTTTCTGTCTCCCTCAACTCCTCCAGTTCAGCCATTCTGGTCTTTAGAGCCTATACTTGGTGTTTGAGGGCCATCAGTTGCTTGCACTAATTGCCCACATACACCGTCTGCCCACAATTATACATGCTGTATTCAGTGCAATAAACTGGATAGCACCCACTCTACTGCTAGACCTCTGCCTGCATTATTTTTAATCTTGCAGGATTTTTTGTTTTTTCTTTGTGTTTGGTTCTTTGTTTTTTTCCTTTGGGGGGCGGGGATATTGGTTTAAGTTTATTAAGTGTATCTGGTTCTTACTCTTCCGCTCTAAAACTCCCCAGTTCATTAACTCCTCTAATTGTTTAGGAGCTGTCTTTTTAAAACCCCTGAGTTAGCCTCACTCCCTCATCAAGGGACCCTAAAGGGAATAGGGATCACAGGGATGGCAGGCTAAAGCTAGCTGACCACTAGGCTCAGTACACAGTCACCAAAACAGACCACACTATGAACTTCAATAAAGCAGGCACAAGCAAGCAAGCAAACTAGCCCACAACAACAAGCAAACAGACAACAAATTCACTCCAAGGGTCACATAGTCACTCCTCCTTCACCTGGAGAATGCCCTGATGTTGGGTTCAGAGCAGTCTTTTAGCGTCTCATTTCTTACTGTTTATGAAAGTGGAGATGTAGCCAGGGCTGCCTCCAAGATTTTTGCCACCCCAAATAAAAACATTTTCCTGTGCCCCTTCGTCCCAACTCTGCTCCTTCCCCACCCATTCCATCCCCTTCCTCAAGTCCCTGGCCCTGCCTCCTCCACTGGGCTCATTGCATTTCCCCTCCTACCCCTCCCCACGGTTCCTCAGCTCCCCCCCCACCAGGTTACTTCCTTCGGCCCTCCCTGCACCGCCGCAGCTCACCTCCACTCAGGGCCGGCTCCTGGCTTTTTGCGCCCTAAGCAAAAAAAAAAAAAAAAAAAAGGAGTCGGAGTGACACCCCTTGGAAAGTGCCAACCCAAGCACATGCTTGGAGCGCTGGTGCCTAGAGCCGGCCCTGGATGTAGCATTGTAGATTAATTGTTTTCACTGTTTATAAGTGCTTGTCTACATGGGAATGTTATAGCAATATAAGGTAGGGTCAGACGTTAAATTGCTATAATTATATGGATCTAAGTCCTTGTGGGGAAACTTTGGTTCTGGTATAAGAGGGCTTTTTCTGGATATAGTTGATGTGACTTTGGAAGCAGTTTAAGCCAAGCTGAAAAAAAGTTACTCTTGTTCCAGTATGGCAAATGCAGTGTGAGGATCTCTACGGAGTAAGGATTTGAATCAATTGAATGAGGCATGAACTTTCAGCTGTAAACATGACTGGGAATTTGGAAAAACACAAGCAAGAAGTAGTAGAAAGGACTAAGGAGTGACTAGAAATGAGTGAAGATCAGTAGTGATAACAGCTGGCAGATGGCTCTACAAATCTGCTTTAGGAAGAAATGTGGTTTGGAAATGCGCAGTGCCAAGAAGCAAGGACTGGAGGATCTGTGTTAAGAGAATAAACTGCTTGGCAATCAGCAAGAGAAGAAGGGACGGTGATCTTGAAAAGCTAGAACTGAGTGGTGCGAGAATAGAGAGGTTTGGAGGCCTTTAGAAATAAGGATGCGGTGATTTAAGCTTAGTGGAACTTTTCATTGAGAAATGTGAGCACTGGTGCTTGTGAGCTATGTTTGGTAGGTTCTTTGGGTGACAGCTGTTGCAGGAGTCTTGGAGTAAGGAGGAGGAGGATTCTGTTTCGGGGTACTTTGCAGTGAGGGAAAACGAGGATTTTAGGACTTGTAGTAGAGAAGTGAGGATTGGAGTTGCTTAATGAAGCCTGTGGAGCTCAATAGGGAGAAGGTGTGAGAATTGGTAAGTGTTCATTAAGAAGTTGGGGGCTCAGGACCAGGGAAGCTTAAGAAGTGAAGACTGAGTGAAGAGCCCGAGTAAAGTGAGGAGTGAGTGCTGTTTGAGTAGTGTTATGTAAGCCAGTAGGGGCAACTGTAAGGAGTGAGGAAAACAGTATTCTCATGTGTCACTTAAGTTTTTGTAAAAGCAGAAATTATTTATTTGCATTGTGATAGCATTTTGATGCTCCGGTCAGGGTTTAGAGCCCCAGTGTGTTAGCTGCTGTACACACCTGGAATAAAAAAGACAGTCCCTGTCCCAAAGAGCTTTCACTCTAAATGCTACCCCAGCCACAGTAAATCAGATAAATGTAACCACAAGTCAGAAAGGGATTGGTAAAGGGTTCTGATGTTGTGCCTCGTTAGAATAGTTCAGCAATAGCAGGCAAAAATTGTTAGTTAATTTTATATAATAAAGTAGCCCGAGATCATGTTCAAAGCCCGCTGTGCTAGTGCTGTACAAACACATAGTAAACACTTTGGAGCAGAGATTATCTATTACTATCTAATTTAAGAAAAGACAAAACGAGTGGGTGCAAAAAGCAATTAGAACATTGGGAGAGGAAGAACATTGACAAGAACATGTAGTTGATAGACTGGCTATGTGTACACTCAGACGCTTTTGAATCATTTAATTAAAAAAATTATATTCGATCCGCAGCAATCTGTACTGGCCATTCACCTAGCTATTATCAATTAGCAATTTCCCTAAAAAGGATGCCCAGATATTGTAAATCAGCACCTAACACTGAATATTTGGATCGGGTATTATTATTTACAGCAGGGTGGGTTTATTGCTATTCCAGATGGGCATCTGATTACAGAACAGTTTGGGCTGCCGTCAGATTTTATTCATTAATAAAGATATGGGGGCAGAGGAGGACAGCTACAACAGCGTAGTCCTTCTAGGGTTAAAGATCCTAAAGCTTTAAAGAGAATGTATAAAAGAAAATTTCTTTCTGAAATAATTTATGGAAATGCCGTGCTCCCTTTGAAGGTTCCATGTCACTGCATGGCACTACGCAATGTTCTCTTTCTTCACCTGTCAGGCAAGGACCACCTCGAAGAGTCTCACTGCTGATTACTAGTTAATTGTCATTAATAAGTGACAACTGACATTATGGGGGCTTAATGCAGAGAGAACAGAAAAGAGCCACAGATATTCTAATGAGCTGACTCCTACGTGCCCTCTATTGTTGTCGAAAATGAGGAGCTGTCGTCATTGTTCAGGAGATGGGCTTCAATTGCTCTGGAAAAATATTCTCTTTTAATTTCTTTATGCATAGATAATTCCTGGTGCACTCTCTCTCACACCGACACACACACACACAGCGCGACACCTTTCCATGAACACAGTGAAAACTTCCACTAATGATGCACAATACATGCCAAGCCAGAGCAAGGCCATTTTCTCTGAACAACAGAAGTATTTAAATGTAGAAATGTGCATATGTGTGTGTGTGTGTGTGTATGTATAGATATATATCAGACCAGTGAACTTAACTTAAATCCCCAACCACCAGGATTTTAATGGTTAACAATTAGGGGAATGGCCAGTACAGAGCAGGAAAAAGTTGCTTGTTCTTAGTTGTATGGGGAAGAGGAAATAAAATACTTTTTCAAGAAAACCCCACCAGTCACAATCTGAAAACTAAAAGTGAGGAACAAGAACATATGAGCTGATGCTCCAGTAGGGTCAGGCCAGTGAAACCCTATTTGTTCTGCTTTCTTCAAGAGCTTTGAAACAATAACAACAGAAATGCCGAGGCCAAGATTTTCAGAAATGGGTTCATAAAATTAGGTTCCTAGTTCTAAATGCATATTTAGGCACTTTAAAAAAAATGGTGTGATTTTCAAAAGTGCTGAGCAGCCAGCAGCTCCATTTGAAGTTGATGGAGGATGCTGAATGCTGACTGCTCAGTGCTTTTGAAAACCAGGCCACTTTTTCAAGTGCCTAAATACAGACTTACAAGCCTAACTTCACATACATATTTCTGAAAAAGCTCAGCCAGCAGAGGGCCTGAAATTGTGGAAATGATACAGTTAGGTGTCAAATTCCTGGTTACGTTGACTGTGATATATTTCAATGTGTGTCCCTTAAATTTATACCAAGACACTGGGTTTGTAGAAAATCCCGTGCTAACAAGGTCAATTTAAAATGAACTCAGTTCTTTTAAAAAAATAAAACAAAATAACAAAAAGGACAAATTTGCAAATTATTTCAGTGTTTTCTACAGTTACCTACTTGAATTCTTTGCATATCTGTGTTGTAAGCACATTTTGTGCGTGTATGTTAAGTGTTATCAGCCATGGCACAAATTCTTTCAGCACAGGGGTATGGCTGATAATGCTCGAGGAAAGCTTTAGGTGAAGCCAAGGAAACGAAAATTGTTAGTTTCAAGTGCCAAGGCCGCCTAACAACAATTTGTGTGCTGTTGTTTGTCACCTTCTGTCAAATACAAGTGTGAAGCTGATATGTGATATCTAAACCATTGAAGAGAAATTTCTTATTCTCACTGTTGAAAATCTTAGCATTTCCATTCTGCAACAGTAAAACATGTGCCTGTGTTTTTCCCTAAACATTTAAGACTATGCTTGGTATTTTTGGCTCAGAGGTGGGAATAAATTAAGGTATGACTGGCTTTGTTTATTGCTTTGGCCTATCTAGTATCTCTCAGTTTCTTGTCACCAGGGATGCCTATCATTTCAGACCTAAATTTACTTCCTTTGCACGCAGATTAAAACTCAGGATACACAGAACACAAAAAGAACATGAGACACCTCTCTTACATTGTGTTCAAGAGAAGACATTCCTTCATTCCTTAATATTCTCTGTCCTACTGCCTTGAAAAACAAAGGACACAGTGTGGAACAATGGCCCAAAATGAGGGACACAAGAGAAACAGCCGGGCAGGAAGTCTACCATTTTCCATAACCCTAGGACCTGGAAGGAATGTGTAGTGGTTTGACTCATGCTTAGGAGTGGAGTAATATTCTTTGAGTAATCTTATGTCATCAGATTTTATGCAGGACTTCCCACTGAAGTGAGGAGGGCTTTAAACTAGGTTCACTGGGGGAAGGAGACCAAAGCCCTGAGGTAAGTGGGGAAGTGGGATATTGGGAGAAAGCACAAGTAGGTGAGTGCAAGAGGGGAGGGCTCCTGCCCCATACTGGGACAGCAAGATGATCAGTGAGTTATCTTACATGCCTATACAAAAATACTAGAAGGCTGGGAAACAAGCAGGGAGAACTAGAAGTCCTGGCACAGTCAAGGAATTATGATGTAATTGGAATAACAGAGACTTGGTGGGATAACTCACATAATTGGAGTACTGTCATGGATGGATATAAACTGTTCAGGAAGGATAGGCAGGGCAGAAAAGGTGGGGAAGTTGCATTGTATGTAAGAGAGCAGTATGACTGCTCAGAGCTCCAGTATGAAACTGCAGAAAAACCTGAGAGTCTCTGGATTAAATTTAGAAGTATGAACAACAAGGGTAATGTCGTGGTGGGAGTCTGCTACAGACCACCAGACCAGGGGGATGAGGTGGACGATGCTTTCTTCCAGCAACTAACAGAAGTTGCTAGATCACAGGCCCTGGTTCTCATGGGTGACTTTAATCACCCCTATATCTGCTGGGAGAGCAATACAGCAGTGCACAGACAATCCAGGAAGTTTCTGGAAAGTGTAGGGGACAATTTCCTGGTGCAAGTGCTGGAGGAACAGCTCTTCTTGACCTGCTGCTCACAAACAGGGAAGAAATAGTAGAGGAAGCAATAGTGGATGGGAACCTGGGAGGCAGTGACCATGAGATGGTCGAGTTCAGGATCCTGACACAAGGAAGAAAGGAGAGCAGTAGAACAGAGACCCTGGACTTCAGAAAAGCAGACTTCGACTCCCTCAGGGAACTGATGGGCAAGGTCCCCTGGGAGAATAACATGACGGGGAAAGGAGTCGAGGAAAGCTGGCTGTATTTTAAAGAATCCTTATTGAGGTTGCAGGAACAAACCATCCCGATGTGTAGGAAGAAAAGTAAATATGGCAGGCGACCAGCTTGGCTTAACAGTGAAATCCTTGCTCATCTTAAACACAAAAAAACAGCTTACAAGAAGTGGAAGATTGGACAAATAACCAGGGAGGAGTATAAAAGTATTGCTCAGGCATGCAGGAGTGAAATTAGGAAGGCCAAATCACACTTGGAGTTGCAGCTAGCCAGAGATGTTAGGAGTAACAAGAAGGTTTTCTTCAGGTATGTTAGCAACAAGAAGAAAGTCAAGGAAAGTGTGGGCCCCTTGCTGAATGAGGGAGGGAACCTAGTGACAGAGGATGTGGAGAAAGCTAGTGTACTCAATGCTTTTTTTGCCTCTGTCTTCACAGACAAGGTCAGCTCCCAGACAGCTGCACATGGTATGGGGAGGAGGTGACCAGCTCTCTGTGGAGAAAGAAGTAGTTCGGGACTATTTAGAAAAGCTGACGAGCACAAGTCCATGGGGCCGGATGCACTGCATCTGAGGGTGCTAAAGGAGTTGGCCGATGAGATTGCAGAGCCATTGGCCATTATCTTTGAAAAATCATGGCGATCAGGGGAGGTCCCGGATGACTGGAAAAAGGCTAATGTAGTGCCCATCTTTAAAAAAGGGAAGAAGGAAGATCCAGGGAACTACAGGCCAGTCAGTCTCACCTCAGTCCCTGGAAAAATCATGGAAAAGGTCCTCAAGGAATCAATTCTGAACCACTTAAAGGAGGGGAAAGTGATCAGGAACAGTCAGCATGGATTCACCAAGGGCAAGTCATGCCTGACTAACCTAATGGCCTTCTATGATGAGATAACCAGCTCTGTGGATGAGGGGAAAGCAGTGGATGTGCTATTTCTGGACTTTAGCAAAGCTTTTGATACAGTCTCCCACAGTATTCTTGCCAGCAAGTTAAAGAAGTCTGGGCAGGATGAATGGACGGTAAGGTGGATAGAAAACTGGCTAGATGGTCGGGCTCAATGGGTAGTGATCAATGGTTCCATGTCTAGTTGGCAGCCAGTATCAAGTGGAGTGCCCCAAGGGTCGGTGCTGGGGCCGGTTTTGTTCAATATCTTCATTATCGATCTGGAGGATGGTGTGGACTGCACCCTTAGCAAGTTTGCAGATGACACTAAACTGGGAGGAGTCGTAGATATGCTGGAGGGTAGGGATAGGATACAGAGGGACCTAGACAAATTAGAGGATTGGTCCAAAAGAAATATGATGAGGTTCAACAAGGACAAGTGCAGAGTCCTGCACTTAGGATGGAAGAATCCCATGCACTACTACAGACTAGGGACCGAATGGCTGGGCAGCAGTTCTGCAGAAAAGGACCTAGGGGTTACGGTGGATGAAAAGCTGAATATGAGTCAACAGTGTGCCCTTGTTGCCAAGAAGGCTAATGGCATTTTGGGTTGTATAAGTAGGGGCATTTCCAGCAGATCGAGGGATGTGATCATTCCCCTCTATTCAGCACTGGTGAGGCCTCATTTGGAGTACTGTGTCCAGTTTTGGGCCTCACACTACAAGAAGGATGTGGATAGATTGGAGAGAGTCCTGCGGAGGGCAACAAAAATGATTAGGGGGCTGGAGCACATGACTTATGAAGAGAGGCTGAGGGAACTGAGATTGTTTAGCTTGCAGAAGAGAAGAATGAGGGGGGATTTGATAGCTGCTTTCAACTACCTGAAAGGGGGTTCCAAAGAGGATGGATCTAGACTGTTCTCAGTGGTAGAAGATGACAGAACAAGGAGTAATGGTCTCAAGTTGCAGAGGGGGAGGTTTAGGTTGGACATTAGGAAAAACTTTTTCACTAGTAGGGTGGTGAAGAACTGGAATGGGTTACCTAGGGACGTGGTGGAATCTCCTTCCTTAGAGGTTTTTAAGGTCAGGCTTGACAAAGCCCTGGCTGGGATGATTTAGGTGGGTTTGGTCCTGCTTTGAGAAGGGGGTTGGACTAGATGACCTCCTGAGGTCCCTTCCAACCCTGAGATTCTATGATGGGAAATTATGCTGAAAATTTGACAGGTTCTGTTCCCAGCCCTATTTATGATCTTGGGCTTAACTTCCTGGTGTCTCAATTTACCCATCTGTTAAATAGATACAATGATATCTGCCTAGCACAAAAGGAAACACTCTGAGACCATTGTGAAAGATTCTGTCACAGTGCTACATTTTTAGACACCACCTCTTAACATTGCCAGCCTCTCTGATTATTATTCTGTGTTGAAACTTCCTTTTTGGGGAAGGTGATTGAGAAGGTTGTGGTGAAACAGCTTTGAAAGCACGTGGGGTCTTTGTGTCTCCACATATCCCAGTCTGTCTGGTTTTAGGCCTCGATATAGTATGTAGAGTTCACTGTGTATGTTGTTTCATCTCCTTCCCCTGGGAATGGATGAAAAATGGGTGTCAGCTGATTCTTTTAGCTCTATCTGCTGCCTCTATACCGCTGACCATCTGTTGGTGTTAACCCATCCCTGGAACCTAGCAAAAGTAGATGGGGTTGTTCTTAAATGGCTCCACTCCTTTCTTCTCTGAGAGATCCCAGAGAGTAGTATTAGGCAACAGCTCTCCTGCCCTGAGAATTCTCGCCCTATCACGTTGGGTCCCACAGAGGTCTGTTCTGTCACCACTGTTGTTTAACATGTACATATGGTCATCAGGAGGGTTACTGTGTGCTGTGATGCCTTCAATATGTGAATGACCCCAAACTTTACATGTGCATCTCTTCTACCTTGACTGGTGTAGTTTGAATGACTTACCCAATGTCTAACCAAACTGAAGTTTGGCTGAGGGATTGCTGGTTGGGATCAATCTAGATAAGACCTTAGTGATGTTATAGAGTTCAGAAGGCCACAAGAAGAAATGACAATGATTATATCAGCACTGCCAATTTTGGGAGTCTGGTCTACCACTTTCTGGGTAGGCTTGCAAACTGGGGTCATACTGGATCCCCGGGGATTACTTGATAAGGAGGTAGTACTGGTTGTCATGGCAATTTTCATAATTTGTGCTTGGTAAGAAGTTTGTGGTCTTTTCTATTGGGTATGAAGCTCACTGCCACTACTCCTGCCTTCTCCATCTAGAATTAGGGTTACATGGACTGCACCTTTCAGAAAATGAAACCAGTGTAGAATCTGGCTTCTTACTAAGCAACGTTTCAGGTGACAATACATTATAACTTTTACTTGTGCTCTGTACTGGTACTGGCTGATCTGATTCCATGCCAGTTGCAGTCAGTCTAGGCATTCCTTGTTTTAATGGGAGGGCCAATTTCAGGGAGGGTCCACTGATTTTGAATTTATTTTCCCCTGTGATCCACCAGAATCCAGATTTGATCACCTTCAAGGCATGTGCAAGGCCTCATTCTTTTCCCAGGCTTTTCTTGGGGTGGCAAGAGTGGTGCAGGTTGATGGAAATGGGAGACAATTGTAAATTGTATAACTCTTGTTTTCATTGTAGGTATGTGTGCTTAGAGGTTGATGACCAGTACACTTCAGAAATTTGAATAAATATGTTAAAATTATTATAACCCCAGTTGCTGAATTCTTCAAAACTTCTTTAAATAACTTATAGTAATTAAATGACATCAGACTATCTCCAGTTCTGATGTTCTTTCCAGTCTGTGTCTCTCAGTTGCCTTTGTGGGATGAGGGTAAAACTGGGTCTATCATGATGGATGCCCCTTGCAAAAAGTGGTTTGTTGTCTGTCCTAGGTTATTCCAAAGCCAAGACTGTAGATAGTCTTATCTCACTTTTAGAGTTATAAATTATTTAAAAGAGAACTCCAGCTCCAGGAAACTGGGGTTACAGAAAATGTTAAGCTTCCTGAATGGCTTGTGTCAGGTGGTGTGGCAGTGTTTATTCATAGGCATTCAGGAGCTCTGAAAATAGTCAGCAAATGAGCAGAGTGTGTCATTTTCTTTTGCAATTTCTCATATCACATTTCCAGAGAACTAAGGCCTGAGGTTTAGGGCACTTTACATTGAATTGTGAACTATAAACATCTCCTTGATGGCTAAAAACATTGCTCCAAAGTAATAGATGCATCATCAGTACAGATTATTACTGGCTCACAAAATGCTCCAAGTAACAACATATCATTTATCTAAGCAAATGCAAGATGGTTAAATCTAGTATTTATTAATAAATAACTAATTCATGAAACCACATCATGAAGTTGCACCACATGAATTGTTCAGCGATTGCTTGAGCAGGCTATATTGTTCTAATTAGCACTGGAAGATTAAACATGCATGCTCCTTTCCCTCATGAAACCTTACCTGAGGTATAAAATACAAGAAAGTGACTGGGACAATACACAGGTAAAATTATCTTAATCAGTATAGGCCATACAAGATCAACTGATGATTCATGAAGGATGCTGGGCTTTCATGAAGATCAACTGATGATCATCCTTCCTCCAGTAGTGACTAATACTTGATGATACAGAGGAAGCAGAAATGGAGAGAAAAAACCATAAATGCTATAGATTGGTGGAGAGGGACAAATTCCTTCTTGACTCTCTGTGCCAATCAGTTTGTCCCGAAACATGAGATATGATTGTTCCTACCTTATCCTTCCTAACTCCAATTTAGAAACGGTTGTTCATCTAACTACTTTTGCCTTTGGTTTCTTTTTCACAGCAAGCTGACAGTAAGTAGGTAAAAGTCATATTTGTTTGAGGAAACAGCATTTTTCATACATGCTGATAAACAACACTATGAGATGGGGGTAGAATTTCAAAGTGGTACTTGTCTTTATATTCTTCCCTTTCAATAGATGTTGTTTTGATTACTCTGTGCCTTAGGCTATAATTAGAATCTTTTTTGTGTGTGGAAGTATTAAGTCCATAAATATGAAAATAAGCCCATAATTGACCTTTGGACTGAATTTATTTTCATTAGATTTTGCTGGTAGAAAAAACACCAATTTGAAGAGTGCTATTTGTGTTCATATGAAGCTTTACAGCTCTGATGGTATATCACCTATTTGGTAACATAGGTATGCTCTTAAAGGGATTGCTCTGCATGACAGGGTGGGGAAAACAGGTGTCTTCTAGTAGTTCTGAACACACAACTGGATGTAGCTGTAAAACACATGCACAGTATAAGCATTATTTTGATTACTCTGTCTGTTATAGAACAGCCCATAGTGAAAACTGATCAGCATGTCCCAATCAGTATCATTAGATCAGGGTTTCTCAAACAGGGGTTGCCGCTTGTGTAGGGAAAGCCCCTGGTGGGCTGGGCTGGTGTGTTTACCTGCCCTGTCTGCAGGTCCAGCCGATTGCGGCTCCCACTGGCCGCAGATCGCTGCTTCCAGCAGCTCCCATTGACCTAGAGCAGTGAACCGCGGCCAGTGGGAGCCGCGATTGGCCGGGCCTGCGGATGGGGCAGGTAAACACCCCGGCCTGGCCTGCCAGGGGCTTTCCCTACACAATCAGCGACCCCTGATTGAGAAACCTGCATTCGATATTGCTGCAAACACCTGGATAAGGGCAGACAATAGAGGGTGCTTTGGAGACCAGAGGTGCTGAATGATCTAACACTGAAAGCACTGGTGTTGCCACATCTGCCTGTCTGCTCTAATGGAGCTTTACAGTATGCAGGGAGGTTTCCCAGTTAAATGTACGTAATGCTCAGCAGCCTTCTGGGGAGGATATGTACTGCTGCAGCCCTATGCATCACGTATAATATTCCAGTTGTTGTCTCTGTTTGTAGCCACAGCTGTAGTTCTGCTGAGCTACTAAATAAAGTTTTGCAAAAGGTTTTGTTTTTTCCCCCTTACCATTGTGTGAAGAGAGCATATAGCACTGCTATTACATCAGAACCTGCAGACGATTCCAGTTTATATATTCAGCTAAAGTAGTGCTGCAGACTGAGGAAAGGGGAAAAAATGACTACTTCAAAGAACAAAATGCAAAATCTCCAGGCCTCGCACTCAGATGCATACCACCAAAATAAATAAATAAAAACCCATCGATTCACATTTTTAACTGAAGGGCCACCTTTTGGAGAATTTCAGGTCACTCAGCTGTATATGTGCCCCGCCAAGGTCACTCTGGAGGAGGACTGCAGTTTGCTTGATACCTCCAGGGCCCTCCTCAGAAAACAACTCAGCACATTTCTGCATAGTTTGTTCTCATGTTCTGCGTTTGGACAGTGTGGGATATGTAAAGGCACGTTCATAATTTTTTTCCCCCAGTCCATCTTCTCTCTTTCTCTCTCTTGTGCACTGGTAGCCTGCATCAGAGGGGATACTGAGATTTCCCAAACTGTGTTTAGCATGGGATATAAATGTTTGGAGCATGTTTCTCAAAATGATCTAAACTGGTATTAAGAGGGTTAAAAAAATGGAGGAATGGCTGGTGACTTTCCAGTTGTTTAGTTCTCCCTGTGCCCATGATAGTTCTTACAAGTCCTGCTTTTAAATAGTGCCAGTCATCTCATTTTTATCCTGGGGTCTGGAACCCCAGCCCCAGCTAACATTCTGCATAACTAGCACAGTGGGATGTGGGGAGGGAGGAGGAAAGAAAAGAACAGCTCCCTCTTGTCTCTAGAAAGTGTTGTGAAAAGGAAGGAGTTCTATTGTTGAGCACCCATCTCCCCTCTGGCTGGTAGAGTCTGGTGTACAGGCTGTAAAGTCATGTCCCATAGGACTTCTCTAGGCCATAAATCACTTCATAAACCCCAACCCCAGAATACTGCATCTCCTGCTGTGAGAAATTATCATCTTATTTTACAGAGAAGATCACCTGCTTTCAAGATGGCTTCATTTCAACAGGAAGCCGATTGCAGGACAACACTTTTCTGCCATGAATTTGGCCCATTTACAACTCAAGCCCTGGGAGTACTAACAACCAGCAGGAGCACCAACTGTAACTGTGGCCTTTGCCCATGCTGGAGGCTGAAAAGAAAGTAGAGAACACACTTATTGATAGATATGGTTGACCACCTACTTTGACAGAAGCCATGCAGTGGTCTGACCAGAATTAAAGTAATCATCACTCCACTTCAGAGACCTCATAAGCTACTGCAGAACAATTAACTTCCCTTTTGTATGCGCATTAACGGAGGAGCTAGCAAAAACAGTCTCCAACCACACTTGTCAGTATACCGCATCCTTCTCAGTAATGCTCCAGGTACTTGTTGAACTGGTGGATGATCTCCTCCTAGTCCTAGATAAGGAAATTGCATCCATGCTCATTGTGATAGTACATACAGAAATTTAGTAGTTCTGGCTGCCCATGACAAATACACTACAGACCTACTGTGGGTGTTCAAACTAACAGAGCCATCTAGGCATCTAACACTTAGTGGCTCCCAACGTTGTGATGCTGACAATTCTGTTGCAAATCTTGTGATATTTGGTGTTTTGCTTAAAGCCATTTAAGGAGGAAAGTGATTATGTGAGAATCTCAGCTTTCATTTAAAAACAAACAAAAAAAACCCCAGAAAATTTCTAGCCCTCATGTATCAGAGGGGTAGCTGTGTTAGTCTGGATCTGTAAAAAGCAACAAAGAGTCCTGTGGCACCTTTAAGACTAACAGATGTATTGGAACATAAGCTTTCGTGGGTGAATGCCCACTTCATCAGACGCATAGCCCTCATGGTTGAAGAGAAAAGCTTGGAAATGTGTCCCTAGTGTACACTGAAGGCTCAAACACCAGAAGACAAAGTAAAAGAACCTCAAAAATATCAAATACATCTAATTATTTTTTTTAAATCTCATGATTTTTAAGCCAATTTCATGGATTGTTGAGGCCTGACATGATTATTCATAGATTCCCAAGACCAGAAGGGACCACTGTGATCATGTAGTCTGCCTTCCTCTATAACACAGGCCATAGAACTTCCCCAAAATAATTCCTAGAGCAGATCTTTTAGAAAAACATCCAGTCTTGATCTAAAAATTATCAGTGATGGAGAATTCACCATGCCCCTTTGGTAATCTGTTCCAATGGTTAATTAACCTCAATGTCAAAAATGAATGCCTTATTTCCAATCTGAATTTGTCTAGCTTCAAATTCCGGTCACTTGTTTGTGTTATACCTTGTTGAATACCTTGGACTGGCTTCAGCCAAGAATGACACTCGCACACAGAGGTCAGAAAATAAAAAAGGACCCATACTCTCAGTCTGGTAGCAGGGGCGGCGCTAGCTTTTTTGCCGCCCCAAGCACGGCAGTCAGGCAGCCTTCGGCGGCTTGCCTGTGGGAGGTCCCCGGTCCCACAGATTCAGCGGCTTGCCTGTGGGAGGTCTGCTGGTCCTACGGATTTGGCGGCTTGCTTGCGGGAGGTTCGCCGATCCCACGGATTCGGCGTACCTGCTGCCGAATTGCCGCTGAATCTGCGGGACTGGCAGACCTCCTGCAGGCAAGCCGCCGAAGGCTGCCTGACTGCCACCCTCTCAGGGACCGGCAGGGCGCCCCCTGCAGCTTGCCACCCCAGGCACGCGCTTGGAGCACTGATGCCTGGAGCCGCCGCTGTCTGGTAGACATAAAGTAGAGCACATGGGTTGCTAGACTCTAGGATAGTTAACTAAAGGGATTACACTAAACAACAAGGTATGACATTATTATTTTGTTCATATGCATTTTAAATATTGGGCAATTCTCCCTAATCACCCACTTTCAAAAGATCTTTTCAGCATACAGATATCCTGTTATAATCCTCATTTGTGCTTGAGTCATACCTGGATATGTTAGACGGGTATGTTCTAGCTGGCAGTGCTGGCGGAACGTGTTCCACTGTAGTAAGATCTATTCAGATAACAGATACTGAGGACAAATTTATTTGCTCTCAGCTAACAGTAAGAATGTGGAGATGATGGACCCTACTTGTGACAGTTACATTTGAAGAGGGGGAATAAATGGATTTATACATAACACCTTTCAGAGAATCCTGAAGCATTTTACAGGTAAGAGGTAAACCTAACAACACCTCCCTGAGTTATTATTCCCCGTTTTCTTGATAGGTAAATGGAGGCACAGAGAGGTTAGTGGGCTGGCCCAGGCGACACAGTGGTAGCATGGGGTAGAACCCAGGAACTCTGACTCCCAGCTCTAATCACTGGAAACACTCCTTCCCTAGCATTGTGACAGCCAAACACGGGGGAGTTTGCATGGCAGTGCTTTTCTGTGCCACTATTTATTGCTGCATGGGGAGTGTTTACCAAAAAAGAAGAGTGGGAGCTGGAGTAGTCTACAGATATTTAGCTTTTTACAACAAAGGGCACATTTTTAGCGCAGTGCACTGAGTGAGAAGAAGTAGACACACAACTCCCATTAACAATAATGTGAATTGCGTGTGTGAGTTCCCATTCACTGTACTGAAAATTTACCCCTAAGGGTCCACATAAATTTGAGCTGTTGACCATGTGAAATGTTCTTTTATGGGCAATAAGGACACTGAGAGGCAACTACACGTTTTCCTAAGCCCTAGCCACATACTTGTATTTGTCCGCATAATTCTTCCATTTTTCTTCCCATATGCCACGTACAATGCACACACTGCCTATAGAATGCAGGAAATATCTCAGGCAAAAAAATGGCTTTAATGAATGCATACTTTGATATTGAATTTAGGCCTTGGAACTGTAATTCCCCATCTCTGTATTTTGATGAGAAAGCCTTTACAATGTTATCAAGCTAATATATTGTAGCAAATTCTGTAACTGCTGTCTGTGCAACATATAATACGCACTGTATGAGAAAGGAACTAACTTCCAGAAGAAAATTTCTCTCTCTCTGTCTCACAAAGAAACAAACAGCTTTACTGGCAGGTCGAGTAGTCATGCTACTGAATCTTACCTTTTATTTAATTATGTAAATGGAGGGGGATTGTATTCTAGTACACAAAAAAATAAATTTCTAGTTTATGCCTAAACGCCTCAAACATTAGCTATTGGCAATAATATTGCTTTTATTCTTTTTTTGCAGTGTTATCGGGATGTCTCTCAAATAACTAGAGCAAAAAGTTATGCAGGGGAGGCATATAGCTTATCAACAGACATGCTGAGCATTTTGAACTCTACAGTCATAAACAATGAACATGCATATATTTAAAAGAAAACTTGGAGTAATTCATCTTAATTGAAAACGGATGATTCCTGTTCAGCCTTCTTTCTTTCCTTTAGAAAAATACTATCCATATAAATTCTCAGGCAATCTCCTGGTAATTCATATTAATACACGAGAGGAAATGGTTTGGATTCAAAACAAATGTTCTCACAAATGTAGTCATTTCATTCTCTTTGTTTTCTAGATCCCAGGATCCAGCAGATTTAACCATTTAGCAACAAGAATTGGTAACTGATCCATGCCACTGTGCCTGGGAGCAAGCACTTGAACCACAGAGAAAGCCCTGAACCCAGGGATGTACCTGAACTTCACGAAGGAGAAGGCTGGCATATGAACTTCTGTACAACCTGAGAAATAGGCAGGTAAATTTCCAGCAACATTAACTGTGAGTAGCATCTCAAGTGGGTGGAGCTTTGTTTGTGGGAGGAGCTTGGAAGAGTACCATTTTTTTTCTTTTCAAATTTGACCACTGCTATTAGTACTTGTTTGCCCCATACAGTTATTTTTTTTTCATTTGAAAAGGTGCATTTTAGCAGAAGAAGTGTGTTTAAAACAATCAGGAGGTTCTGGAGCCATGCACTATAAATTATATATAGATATGAGCTTTCCTACTAGAACAATGACTTTCACTGTACCTAGCTAACACCTTTCTTGTATTCCTAGTGGCTTTTGAATTCTTATGAATCCAGTACATGTTCTGTGAAATAACCCAAATAACATTTGAAAACACTATCTGAAACACCTAGAATCTGCTGAAACTAGGCTCTACCTATATGGAATGGAGTTTTGGAAAAGTCTTTCTTTCTTTCTTTCTTTCTTGAGTAATAAGCAGAACAAATGTAACATTCTGCAACAATGAAGTTAATATATACTTTCATTCTGTATAAACCCTTTTGCTTGAAAATTAAAGTTTAATTGAAAAGTAGGTCTCTGAAGAAATCCCCAACTGCAGAATTGTCTACCCAATTACAGCAGAGTAACGTTTGCAGTGGAAAGCTGTTAATGTATAGCTGCAGTACATGTTATACAAGGAATACGTTTCAGATTTAACATCAGCATTCAAGGTTATATTTCGGTACTTAAAACAGCAGATTTTATGCATTTAACATCAATTTTATGCACTGTAGATTTCACTGTACCTAAATATAAATATAACCATATGACTCTGTGTTATTCATACTGAATTAACTGTGAACAAAATGTTTGCATCAACCTTTCATACAGTGACTGCTTTTGCTATCTGTCTCTAGGTGGCAACTGAGTGACTCGATGCTTTATTTGATTGGCTTTTAGGTAGCAGGCTTTACAGACCTTAAGCCATGAAAAGAAAGAGCCAGGTTTGGTAGCTGCATAGAGTCACTGACAAAAACTATGTTACTGCTCACATCAATGCACTGCAGGCAGTTTCAGTTGTGATATCTTGTTTGTCTCTTGAGCAAATTGAAACTAACATGCTGAGAGCTGTCTCTTCCTAGTCACACTCTGGCATATATGTGTGGGTTGTTTTTGTGGTCACAAAATTTTGAGTGTTGTAGAAAAGCAAGCATATTAGGATGGTGCCTGTTAACAATGCTGCATCTTATGATGTGTCAGTGTTTCTCTGATAAATTCCCTTGCTTCCCCCATGCCCCCAGGAATTTCAAAATTTCACATGAAACATTGCTTTGGGTTTAAATTTGGGGTATGAAGGCTCAGGCTGCGCCAAGAGCAATACACCTTTCCTAAAAATTAAACAAAATCATCTGGACTTCTTATTAAGTTAAGAAGTGTGTGTGTGGTGGGGAAGCCCTTGCAACCCCAAAAAGTTAGTTTGGGGTACATTTTTCCATTCTTTTATAGACAATTCTATTTTTGTTTTGTATATATTGCTTTAGGGCATCAGTACCTTAAGACAAACATAAAAATAACTTAAGCATTTAATTAATTCAGCACCTGCCCATATGCTCCAATTCCCCTACCCAGTCCCCACAGAAATTTCCTAAGAGCTTTTAATATGCCTATTTAGAAAATGCCATCACATCAGCTCAAAAGGAACCGTTACAACATTAATGTTGTTTTATAGCTTTGGTTGTAAGTTATGATCATAACGAAAGATTTAAGGCAAGATATAAAAACAGGATGTGACTGAGTGACTCGGAAGGAGGAGAAGAGGAAGCTCCTAGAAATGGGACAGCACTCTAGTAAGAGATACTGATAAGTGTGAGCAGTTGTGGAGAGGGTTCAAAAACAAGGCAAAGTCTGGAGCAGTGAACAAGTCAGTGGGGTAAGAAGATCGGTGGGCCTGAGACCAGAGGAGTGGGAATGAGCAGAAATGACTTGTTCTTGCCAATAGCGGGTGGGAGTGGGGGTGGGCTGAGTGAGGGCAGTGGCAGATGTTACTGCACATGCTCAGTCCGCATGAACATGCTCAGTAGAAGCCAAGCAGCAAATCAGGGGCGTGGGGGTGTGTGGCATGTGATGGAAGCTAGGGGAAATATAGTCCAATATAGTCTGCTTCCTGTTATAATTATTTGATCACAAGAAGAAGGATGGCCTTGTGGTTTAGGCACAGGTGTTGGAGCCAGTTGACCTGTGGGTTTTTTTTTCTCAACTCTGCCACATGCTTCTGTGTGATTTTGGGCAAATGACTCCATATCCTTGTAACTTAGTTTCCTCACTGTAAAATGAGTGTAGTAATACTTCTGTAAAGGAGGTAGCCGCTATACCATTTTCTCACTCCAGGGTCTCAGCTTCCTCATGGAAGACAGGCAGAAATCTCTTGATACCACCAGTGTCTATATCATCTTGGTTTTTACTGGAGCCCCATGTTCTGGGATAAAATCCTGCCTCAACAGAGGCTGAAAAAAGAAACTCAGAGGTTTGGGACCTAGTAAATCATGTCTACACTGCAGCTGGGAGAAAGCCTCCCAGCCCGAGTGGACAGACTTGCACGAGCTTGGGTTGAGCAAGGGTGCTAAAAAAATCAGTGTAAATGTTGCAGCTCAGGTTCTCAAGCTCACCAGACCCCCCACGCTTGAGAGCCTGAGCCACAACCTCCGCACTGATTTTTTTTTTAGCATGCTAGCTTGAGCTCCAGTCTACCTGGGCTATGAGGTTTGCTCCCAGCTGCAATGTAGGGGCCTTCTTTACCCTAAGGCAGGTGCATGAAAACTCAGGACAATGTAGCAACTGGAAATGCTGACCAGAGAGTGAAAATCCATCTGCCGGTGGCATTGCCCACCTTAGGCCTACATGTAAGGGTAGGGAAGAGCTCTTTGTCTGAATGCCCTTTCCAAAGATGATCTTTATGGGCAAACAGCAAGTAGGCAGGAGGCATTTGCTATTTTTAAAGAAAACGTTTGGAGTTTTTAAAGTAGTAGGGGTGATTTGTTAAATTACTGTTATTAGTTTGTTGTTTTAAATGGTGATGACCATTTTTGACATGGCTGAAAACCAAATTATATAAAAGAGCTAACAAATAGATTCAAGGATTGATAAGGGAAGAGTGAGCAACCCCCCACCAACAATTCTTTTTCCTGGGGACCTCACCTCCTTTAGCACTCTGCAAAACACCTTCTACAAAGTTGACAGGCATGAACTCTGGATTTAGCAAAAGCAATAAGTGCTTTTTTTCAAATATTTTGTTTTTAAGTGTTTTTTTAATTGCACCTTATTAAAGGCAAAGTTGGGTGTGTTCAGAGCAAAATCAAAATATTCTATACTGTATTACAGTGAAAGCGAAGTCTCTTGTCTCTTACATACCGAACAGGGAAATGTTTCAGACCAAGTGACATTGCTTTTCTGGCACACAGAAGTAACTGGAGGACTCCTCATATACTCAAACACGTTGTCACGAAGAACCATCCTCTCCTGAGTTTCAGATAGTCCCAAAATATCTGTTGCTGATCTGGCTGTTGTCTTTTTTTCCCCTTGATAGTAGCAGTCAATTTCTGCAAAACAGCAATGTCTTTTAATTGTCTTATCCACTGATTAATCCTTGGTGTAGGTTTCCAGCACAAAGCAATCTGTGACAGGCTGCATGGTGTAATAACCGGAGCCAACCCAAGTTTGTGTTGAATGTAATTTTTTCTGTAACTCTTGTTGCTTATTAATGCATTAAGGCCTGATCCGGACCCCTTTGAGGCAGATGACAAAACTCTCATTGAACATATCAGAGGAAGGTTGATGAAGGGCCTTTGTTGCTTGATAAACAACTAAACATGGTGCTGAGGTTACTGGAAGACTACAAATAACACTCTGTAGATCCGGGTCTAAGTTGCTGTTTTCTTACCCAAAATGTGCTTGTTCTTAAAGATATCACTGCCTCTTTACTATCTAATTTCATAATAACT
Source organism: Mauremys reevesii (assembly GCF_016161935.1). Taxonomy (NCBI): domain Eukaryota; kingdom Metazoa; phylum Chordata; order Testudines; family Geoemydidae; genus Mauremys; species Mauremys reevesii. Next base: position 188,683,297 of record NC_052624.1, on the reverse strand, counting down.
GTACACCTTTAAACACTACCATACATCTGATGCCCTAGTCAAATATCACAGACACTGCAGTTACCAAAATAGTGCAGACATTACACAAGGCCCTGCAAAAACCTTTGTTGTATTTGAAGGATCTACCCCAGCAGCAGCAGAATCATGGAGTCCACCACAGAACCGTTGTGCCTACAGCTCTAGCTGCATAAAACTTGGCAGTTTGGGATAGCAGAGTTTTGTGCAAAATGATTGGGTCAGATTTACCTCCAGGGGCACAGGAACCTCTAGTTTGCACCCCCGCTGTGTGCCCACAGTTGTAGCTATGCCTGAGAAAGAATCAAACTGAGGGAAGACCCAGTCCTCCAGTGGTTCTGCCAAGGAGATGGCAAGTGTAAAATTCATTGGATGCTACCTGGGAGCTGTCTTTAATTAGCGTACATATACGCCTGCCTGGCCTCTTGCTGTCATAGGTCAGCCCTGTGCACTTTCAGGACTATGGAGGTTGGCTTCCAGTTTCACATTGGAGCAATGGGTGCAGGCAGCTTGTTGTCAGGTGGCTAACTTGGCCTGTTATTCAGTTTTTCCTTTATGTGGCCTGAATTTTGCCCTGAGTTTCAGGCTTCCCTGGTCCAAGATTCACTGAAGCTCAGCTGAGGCTGAACAAAATATCTATAATCTTTGGTGACCCTTAACTGAGCTTGCTGCACTTGTCTGCCACACACAGAGGCCTCTGCTGGGATCATGTTGGGATGCCCGCAGAACAGTGTACGTGGGCATTTAAACCTCCTTGATATACATGGGGCAGTTCCACTCTCCCAGCTCTAGTGACTCAGACTGTCTGCAGACTCAGGCAGTCATCTCTGCATCAGTTATGCACTGGTCACATTTTCAAGCTTTGCTTCTCAACAATGAGAGCTAGAAACTTACTTCAGTTTTAAAATGAAAACAGAGATTGTGACGTAATCAAATGACTCCAAGAGCCTGGCTTTAGGCATAGCCCTGTAGCATCTATGCCATAATCCTGCTCTGCCCTTGTGTAGTCCTTTATTCCTGCACATTTTGATTCAGTAGAGCTTCATACTCGTTTTTCACTCATTACACACTGGTGTAAAGCTCTATCTACTGTTAAAATGATGACATGAGGCGCAAGGCAGTAGAGAATTAAACGCATCATTTTCAAGTATTAATATTCTATTAATTGTTGGAGGATCTGCAACTATTTTCCCTTTCACCTTTATGTCTCGACATGCATTCCTTTGCTAAAGAGTTGTCACCTCAGCATTTACTACTAAGGAGTCTATTCTCCCACTGATAATGTGCAACTCCCATTGGCATTGATGGGATTTGCGTTTTTAAATCCCCTGCGTGCATTTTTTTCCTGCAATCCTTCTTGTGAAAACAGGAACAACACTGTAATCTGAGGGAGCTCTGACGCCTTGAAAATTATCTCCTTGCTTTGCCTTGATTTCAGCGTACCATCATCTCACCTATCCAGCTAAATTTCCCATTACAACTAGAATTTAAATATTCTAATAAATTTGTTTTAGAAACTCTTACAGCTCCCTTGTGCCTTTTGCAGGGAAACACTCTCTGGGTTTTTTTTCTGGGAGATGGAGATTTCTTTGTGCTTGGGGTGACTGATTGAATTTTACCTGAGCTAAATTATATTTGCACATTCTAGTAATTGCAAAGGGCCACACAGAGAAACAAAGCATTGACTGCCGTTGTACTGGGATTTCCCAGATGTATAATTTCAAATTGATATGAAAAAAAGCCTTGCAATGCATTAATAATGGCAGAAAATGTAACTCAGTTGGTGAAGGGTGAACAGAGGGCTTTTTTTCTTAGCTACAAAACAAGCTATAGACCTCAGGTGACTAGCATTTATTGTTAGAATGGGTTTTCTATTGCAAACCTTCTGAAACACAAAATAAAGATTTATACTGACCAACTCTCCTTGCTGTATGCTACAGAGCTAGATCGTACATGGGAAACACTCTTTTCTATAGTGTAGATTGTGAAGCAGTAGGTTTCTGTCTGATTCAAAGGAAATGGGTCTTGGTGCAGGTTAGCTATAGTACAGTATCATCTCATGGCAGGAAATATTATGGCAGCAACAAGGAAATCTTTGGAAAACTGTGCAGGCTTTTCAGATAATACCACCATGAAAAGCAAAAAGCCTGATAGAACCACTTTCAACCACCTCTAGTGGATGTATGATTATTAATAGAGCATAATGATAAGCTTTTAAGGCATATGATGAAGACGAAGGGACAGTTCCTCCACTCCCCAAGGCAAGGTAGAGTGAAGCCCAGTTACATATTTAACAATAGTATTTGTTACCCATAGCAAGGTACTTAAACACATGCCAAAATTTAAGCATTTGAGGTGTCCCACTGACTTTACTGGAACTACTCACATGCTTAAAGTTATCCACATGGTTATGAAGAAAAGCTTTGTTGAAACTGGCCAAGGAAAGCAGATATTGGATTGAATGGAGTTGCAGAGAGAGACGCACAAAATCTGAGAGAGAATCTCAAGCTGATGTCCTGATGTGTTGTAGTATTTTCCTCAGGATACTGTGTCATTAGGTATCAATTCTTTGACACAGTTATGCAACTGTACAGAGCTGTCATTGCAATGCAATGTCCTGGTGTCTCACCACGAACGCATTTCATGAGTGTGACTGAAACTCCACTCAAAAACTTGGGGACAGATCCTCATTGTCATAGTCCCTTAATTTACACTAGCTGAGGATCTGGCTAGGATCTCTCCAGATCTCCAGAGCTGAGTACCACATATGTAGTAGGCCTTTCCGCTTTCTGACTACTTTGACCCTATGATCATAACAGCATATAATTTGCTCTAAAAAGGGGGAGATACAAATCAATTTGTTACCCATAGCATTTTTCTATTTTGTTTTGCCTTTGCAAATTTTCTCATGTAATGGCACCAGCAGCAATAACAAACCTGTATTATTAGTATTGTGTAATGCTATGAGAGACTGTAACTAGGAGCCACATCCGTGTCTGTGCTTTACAAGCACTTCGGCTTTTCCACTTCAGACTGTGGGAATACACAGCTCAGATATCTCTGCCTTCATGTTTTTGCAAATTTTAATGCATTATTAATAATTTTGTAACGTATTTCTTCAAGCTCTTTAGCAGAAAATGTTATTTCAGTGCTGTCTCTGATAAGAGTCTTAGTCACCAGGTGCACAATTTCCAAGCGACCACACAACCTGAGTTTTTAATTTGCTTCTCCTGTTCAAATACAGGAGGGACCTTCTGAGAATACTGTTCCACATTATCTGATTGCTTTTGTGAATGATTTCCTGAAATCCAGGTGTGCTTATCATCATATCATAGATATTAGAGATGGGAGACCTATTAAGTAATCTAGTCCACCCCTGCCAACAGTTGATCATTTTATTTGTAGAACGCATTTTATTTGTAGGTCATTTCATTTGTAGAACACTGCTATATCCAGTTTCATAATTCAAGAAAGAAATAATAATGGGTGGAACAACAATCCCAGACACAAAAGGCAAATTAAAAAAGCCAGCAGAAAGAGACTTTTCCAGAGTTACTGCACAGTGCAATCTGGTCTCAGTGTTAGCCCACAGTCTGCTGTCAATGAAAGGCTGCAGTAGCAGGATTGGGGTCTTTTCCTATCCCAGCATTGCTGAACAGTTGACCCGTCAGATAGAAGATAGCAGGAGATTAAGGAAGGAATGGGTCTTTCCTTGTCACCACCATGAACGACAGAAGAGTAAGTCAATTAGCAACAGGTAAGTAGCGACCAACTGGTGGAACGGATCCAGAGAAAACATGGGAAAGAAGAGTAGGTTGAAATTTTTCAAATGACAAACATATTGTCAAAAACAGTGTTTTGATGAAATTGCAATGCTTCACAAAAACATCTCAGTTTCTTCTAAATTTTGTTTTTTGATGAAAATCTGAAATGAAAAAAAATCTGCATTATTTCCAGTAAATTTCAATTTTTTTGTTTTGATAGGAAAAAAAATGGTTACCCACCTTTTAGTAACAGTTGTTCTTCGAGATGAGTTGTTCATGTCCATTCAAAGTAGGTGTGCGCGTGCCGCGTGCACGCCAGCCGGAAGATTTTCCCCTAGCAGCATCCGTAGGGTCGGCCCTGGCGCCCCCTGGAGTGGTGCCACTATGGCGCCCTATAAAGGGGCCCGCCGACCCTCCACCCCCTCAGTTCCTTCTTGCCGGCACTCCGACAGAGGGGCAGGAGGGTGGGTATTGGAATGGACATAAACAACACATCTCGAAGAACAACAGTTACTAAAAGGTGGGTAACCGTTTTTTCTTCTTCGAGTGGTTGTTCATGTCCATTCAAAGTAGGTGACTCACAAGCCTAACCTTAGGTGGCGGGGTCGGAGATCACTGCTGACTGGAGTACTACACGACCGAAGGCTGCATCATCCCTAGCCTGGTGCGTGATGGCGTAGTGTGATGAGAATGTGTGGATGGAGGACCACGTGGCCGCTCTACAAATCTCCTGAGTCGGGATCTGAGCCAGGAACGCCGCAGAGGAGGCCTGCGCCCTAGTGGAGTGGGCCGTGACCAGAGGGACAGGGGTCTTAGCTATACGGTAGCATTCCCGGATGCAGGTCGCGATCCATGAAGAGATTCGCTGAGAGGAGACCGGGAGCCCCTTCATCCTATCTGCCACTACGATGAAGAGCTGAGTTGAGCATCTGAATGGCTTGGTACGCTCAATGTAAAAAGCCAAGGCCCTGCGGCCATCCAGGGAACGTAACCTCTGCTCCTCATTGGAAGAGTGTGGTTTTGGATAAAACACCGGGAGAAAAATATCTTGACCCATGTGGAACTGTGAGACGACCTTGGGTAGGAAAGCCGGGTGAGGTCTAAGTTGTACCTTGTCCTTATAGAAGACAGTGTACAGGGACTCGGATGTTAACGCCCTGAGCTCCGACACCCTCCTGGCCGAGGTGATCGCCACCAGGAAGGCGGTCTTATACAACAAGTACAACAGGGAGCACGAAGCCAGAGGCTCAAAGAGAGGTCCCGAGAGGGCGGAGAGGACCAGATTCAGGTCCCAAGCCGGGGCCGGCTGACGAACATGCGGAAATAGCCTGTCCATACCTTTGAGGAAACACTCAACCAGCGGGTTCGCAAACAGAAAGGTACCCCCCTCTCCCGGATGGAAAGCCGAGATGGCCACCAAGGGAACATGAATCGAGGAGAGGGAGAGGCCCAGTTGTCTGAGGTGGAGCAAATAGTCTAGGACAATGGGGATTGGGACCCCCAGCGGATTGTGACCTCGCTGACCTGACCATATGGAGAAGCGCTTCCATTTGGCCAGGTAGGTGGCCCTAGTTGACGGTTTCCTACTACCGAGCAGCACTTGTCTGACCTGCTGGGAGCACTGCATCTCCACCGGGTTCAGCCATGGAGCATCCATACTGTGAGCTGAAGGGACTCGAGATTCGGGTGGCGGAGGGAGCCCCGGTCCTGCGTGATCAGGTCCGGGAGAAGGGGCAGCGTCAGGGGCGCCTGAACGGACATGTGCAGGAGTGACGTGTACCAATGCTGGCACGGCCATGCTGGAGCTATCAAAATTACCCATGCGTGATCCCTGCGAATCTTCAAAATCACCCTGTGTATCAGGGGGATTGGAGGAAAGGCGTAGAGCAGACCGACCCCCCAAGACTGTAGGAAGGCGGCCGTCAGAGACCCCTGACTACGGCCCAGGAGGGAGCAGAACTGTCAGCACTTTCTGTTTTCCCTCGAGACGAACAGGTCTAACTGGGGAAAGCCCCAGAGCTGGAAAATTGAGCATACCATGTCCCATTAGAGGGACCACTCGTGACCCCGGAACGAGCGGCTGAGGGTGTCCGCCACACCGTTCTGCTCCCCCAGAAGGTAGAACGCCGTCAGGTGGGTCGCATTGTGGATGCAGAAATCCCACAGCATGAGGGCTTCCCTGCACAGGGTAGAGGAGCGTGCACCCCCCTGTTTGTTGATATAAAAGACTGCCGACGTGTTGTCCGAGGGGACTGAAACACATCTGCCGGCCAAGTGGGACCAGAAGGTCAAATAAGCCAGGTGAACCGCTCTCAGCTCCCTGACATTGATATGCAACTTGAGGTCCTCCAGCGACCACAAGCCCTGCATCCTGAGGTGTCCCAGGTGCGCTCCCCAACCCCGATCCGAGGCATCCGTTACCAGGGAGAGGGAGGGCTGAGGGGCAGTGAAGGGGACACCCATGCACGCTTTCTGCGGGTCGAGCCACCACCGCAGCGAGCTTAGCACCAAGCGGGGAATGGACACCACTGAGTCCAAGGGGTACCTGGCCGGGCGATATACTGTCGCTAACCAGGACTGTAGCAGGCGAAGCCGGAGTCTGGCATGGTTTACCACATAGGTGCACGCTGCCATGTGACCCAACAGCCAGAGGCAGACTCGCGCCGTGGTAATCGGGGCACAGTGCAGTCCGAGGATGAGCTCGGAAATCACACGGAACCTGGATTCTGGCAGGTACGCTCTGGCGTGGGTGGAGTCCAGAACTGCTCCTATGAACTCTATTCGTTGCGTCGGGGACAGGGTGGACTTGGCTTTGTTCAAGAAGAGGCCGAGATTGAGAGAGGTCCGCCTGATGAACAACACCTGGGTCTCCACCTGCTCCTTGGAGCGGCTCTTTATGAGCCAGTCATCCAGTTAGGGGAATACCTGGATGCCCCGCCTGCACAGGAAGGCTGCCACGACTGCCATGCACTTCATGAAGACCTTTGGAGCAGCTGACAGGCCGAATGGGAGCACCGTGAACTGCAGATGGGCGTCGGCCATGACAAACCTGAGGTACCGACGGTGTCGGGGAATTATGGCAATGTGAAAATAAGCGTCCTTTAAGTCGAGGGCGGCATACCAATCTCCTGAATCCAGGGAGGGAATAATTGAGGACAGGGAGACCATGCAGAACTTGAGCTTTCGTACAAACTTGTTCAGCCGCTGCAAGTCTAGGATGGGTCTCAGGCCCCCTTTCGCCTTCGGTATTAGGAAATACCGGGAGTAGAAGCCTTTGCCCCTGAGCTCCCAAGGGACTTCCTCCACCGCCCCTGCCTCCATGACGGACTTCACTTCTTGACTTAGAAGTTGCTCGTGAGATGGGTCCCTGAAGAGGGACGGGGAGGGGGGCTGGTGGGGCAGGAGGGAGGAGAACTGGATTGAATATCCCCTCTCTACCGTGCGGAGCACCCAGCTGTCTGACGTGATTCGGGACCAGGCACGGTAGAAGGGAGACAGACGTGACCCAAAGGTAGGGGTAGAAGGATCCAGAGTCTCGATAGTAGGTCGCCCTCGACCGTACCATCAAATAGGGGGTCTAGGCCCCGATGGTGGTCTCGTATGACCGGAAGCCTGGCCGGAGGGGTGGCATTGGTGACGCCTCCTGCCATTTCTGCCCCGCCTGCGCCCCAGCTCCTGGCGAGTCTGAGGCTGGTAGGGGTGTGGGGCCATCTGCGGCCTAAACTGCCTGCGCTGGGTCGCAGGGGTATGCAAGCCCAGCGAGTGAAGCGTGGCCCGCGAGTCCTTTAGGCTATGCAGACGTTTGTCCGTCTTTTCTGAAAATAACATCTGCCCCTTGAAGGGGAGTCTTGAATGGTCTGCTGGACCTCATAGGGCAGGCCCGAGACCTGGAGCCAGGCTCCCCGCCGCATGACCAGGCCCGTGGCTAGGGTACGCAAGGCTGAGTCCGCCGCATCTAAGGCAGCCTGGAGAGAGGCTTGGGAGATCAGCTTTCCCTCCTCCACCAGGGCCGAAAACTCTGACCTCGAGTCCTGGGGAAGGAGCTCCGTAAACTTCGACATGGCTGAACACGTGTTATGACCATATCGGCTTACAATTGCCTGTTGGTTGGCAATGCGGAGTTGTAGGCCTGCCGTGGAGCACACTTTTCTACCAAAAAGGTCGAGTCTTTTAGCATCCCTGCTCTTTGGTGTTGACCCCTGAAATCCTTGACACTCCCGCTGGTTGGCCGCATCCACCACTAGGGAGTCTGGGGGTAGGGGTGGGTGTACAAGTGTTCGTGCCCTTTAGAGGGGATGAAATAGCGCCGTTCCGTGCTCTTGGCAGTAGGGGTCAGTGAGGCTGGCATTTGCCATAAGGTGCGGGATGTATCCGCTATAGTCTTTATCAGTGGGAGAGCCACCCTGGATGGCCCTGAGGGAGCCAGGATGTCTACTACAGGGTCCGCGTCCACTTCGATTTCCTCAGCTTGGATTGCGAGGCTCTGAGCTGCTTGCCGGAGCAATTGTTGGAGGATTCGAGTGTCCTCCAGGGCCGGTGCTGCAGCCATGCCCGAGACCGCTTCATCCGGGGAATTACATGGATCGGCCCTTCCTCCGGTGCATGCAGCCCTTCTGGGTCTTGCGGCAGACGGTACTGTGGTTGCGGTGCTGGTTCCGATTCTAAATGCGGCACCATGACCGGTACCGGGGTCGCCAGTGAGGGCTTGGCGTATTCGGCAGTGCCTGTGGAGCCTGAACTGGAGCTGCTACCGGTGCTGCTGACCAGCTAGGGGGTGCTGAACTTGGATATGGCACACCCCTGCCCGGCGATGGTGCCGGTGGAGGAGGCAGCTGTGCCGGGGCCACCGCCACCGAGGAGAGCGAGGCCAACTTTGATCGAGGACCAAACGCCTGGCCTACCGACTGGTGGTAAGCCCAGGGGGTCCAAAACGGCCACTGCGAGGGCAGCTGCCATTGCTGCTGCCACTGTGGGTAACGCTGGTGGCTCGCCCCCGAAACCAATCTGCTCCGCGACCGGCTGGAGCGGTAGGAGTCTGCCTCTGAGTCTGAATTCTCTGAGTACGAGGACCTGGGGGGAGCAGCACCCGGTGCCGCTGGAGAGCGGTGCTGAGGCGGCGGGGAGCCCCTTATCTGGTCTGGTGCTCCCTTAGCGGCGCGGTGCGGGGAGGGAGGCGACAGCATGGCCGGCTTGCCCCTCGATTGTACTGGGGGACGGGCCACGGTAGGCAACTCCCTACGGTGCGGGGAGGCCAGCGCCGGGAGTCCCATCAAGTCTGAGGCTGCCTTGAACGCCTCCGGTGTCGAAGGGAGGCGCAAGTCTCCGCTGAGGTCCGGGTATCTAGGCCGATCTGGACTCGACCATCCTCTCTGCGGTGTGGGAGTCGACGGAGCAGCCGAGGGCTGTAGCTCAGCCTGTCCGCTTGCACCAGCGGACGGCGTCGGCCTCGGATCCTGGTGGGGTGACCGTTCCCTCACCGGCTTTCTCTTCTTAGCGGGCACTGGCGATGGTGAGCGGTGCTGCACTGAGGCCGACTTCCTATGACCTGACTCCGTCCAGTGCCGGGTTTTAGACGACTTGGGCTGGGCCCTAAGTCCTGATGCCGGTGCTGGGGCGCTCCGCACTGAGGAAGATGTGCTGGGCACCGCCTCGGCTGGTTCTGGGTCCAAGGGTGGCCGCAGGGCAGCCTCCATCAGGAGGACTCTAAGTCTTTGAGCTCTGTCTTTGAGAGTTCTCGGGCAGAAGCCTCTGCAGATAGAGCACCAGTCCTTTTGGTGGCTCTCTCTGAGGCACCTCAAACAAGCAGAGTGCGGGTCACTCTTGGGCATGAATTTCCCGCAGTCCTTGCAAAGTTTAAACCCGGGGGACCCGGGCATGCCCCAGCGGGCGACAAAAACTTGGGGGGGGGGAACCCCCCAACTACGAAGAACTATATACAATGATCTAAGTAAACTAACTATAATGCAACTATATACACGGACTATACACAAGGATAGGACACTGTGAACTTGCTATGCGCAAGAGAAGTTCCAGCTAGCCATCACTGGCGGTAAGAAGGAACTGAGGGGGTGGAGGGTCGGCGGGCCCCTTTATAGGGCGCCATAGTGGCGCCACTCCAGGGTGCGCCAGGGCCGACCCTACGGACGCTGTTAGGGGAAAATCTTCTGGCTGGCGTGCACACGGCGCACGCACACCTACTTTGAATGGACATGAACAACCACTCGAAGAAGAAATCCCCTTTTCTCTCACTTTTAGAGCTCTACCCCTTTTTTGCACTAGAAATAGGCAGGAAAAAAGGTGGAGGGATATGGGAAAGCAGAAGGAAAACCACTTTGTCATTTTTTCCTGCTGAAAAAAGGTGGAAAAATCAAGAGAAGGTAGATTTTTTTTCTTCACCAAAAATGAAGCAAAAATGTTTAAAAATTTTGTTTGGAAAAAATAATATAAATTTTTGAGCAAAATGAAAAAAAATAGTCCTATGTATAGAACTATCTCTACTGGGAAGCTGGATGAGATGGGGCTTCATGTCCTATCCCCTGTGAACTAGAGGAAGGAAAGTACCCCATTGCCTCCCCAGGTGCCGCTGAAAGGACTGCTAACAAAAGCAGATGCTGGCAGGGAGGTGGGGGAAATGGCAGTGCAAATGGGCTAGTTGATATGTGTGTGAATAGACAGGCAAATATTTGAAGAGCAGAAATTTTTAATATTTACTATGTACAATACAGTTGAACCTCAGAGTTACGAACCTCTTGTGAATGGAGGTTGTTTGTGACTCTGAAATGTTCATAACTCTGAACAAAATGTTATGGTTGTTCTTTCAAAAGTTTACAACCGAACATTGACATAGTACAGCTTTGAAACTTTACTATGCAGAATTAAAAATGCTGCTTTCCCTTTTTTTTTAGTAGTTTACATTCAACAGTACTGTACTGGCCTTTCTTTCTTTCCTTCTTTCTTTCTTTCTTTCTTTCTTCTACCTGATTGCGTACTTCCAGTTCCAAATGAGGTGCGTGGTTGATTGGTCAGTTCGTAACTTGGTGTCTATAACTCTACAGTATTTGTGCTTTTCAGCCAATTATTACTGTATTATTCAGCTCATCCATCCTTAATAAACATAGCATCACACGTGTTCAGTTAGCAGGAGGATATCAGTCTGGTTCTGTCAGATTGGTAACCCTTTTTATGAGCTGAATGTTTATGCTTTTAACATTTGCAATGAACCAAGTATGAAAAGTGGAGTCCAGGGAATATAATTTTGCCTAATTTCTGCCACCTGACTTAGGTCTACCCATAGCTTCATGAAGGTGGAGCCCCATTTAAAATCACTGTATGCTTACCATTACAAACACCCTTCATTTTTATAGTTGTTACAAGTTTTTCTTCTTTTTGTGCATTTCGGAGCTGTACATTTCAGACAAAAGATATGTTTTCAGCAGTCTGAATCATTAATCCACATGTTCTAAATGTGGTAGCACAGAGCTGTACAATACAAGGCCCAGTATTAATGCCCCACCTTGTCAAATAAGCATTTTCTCCTACCTGCCCTGCTTCACCGTTCCAATCTTTGCAGTCCAGGAGGCAGGATGGACCTGTCAGTCATCAGTAACTGGCATAGCTCCCAGTTCACTTGGTTTCCTAGGTAGCTCAACAGGCCATCATCTCCAGACCTCATGCCTTTTTTCTGCCTGAATAGCACAGGAACAACCCTTTAAGCTGGAAAAGCTGGTGTCCCTTTTCTAAATAAGTGGCTCCCTTTCCCTGACTTCCTGGCTTGTGTTCCTTATGCAACATGCCTCCTAGCTGCCAGTGTGTGGTCTTATTGTTAGGGAATTAGTAGTTGGGAGGCAGGTCAGCCTGGGCCATTCGATGAGGGAACCAGTTGGGCAGGGGAGTAGTCTGAAGAGAGGAGGAGTAGAGACAGCAAGTGGAAGGGGTCTGGTATAGGAGCACATTTGGACAGTTGTGGAAGACTAGAACTGGGAAGGAAAGGGGGCAGCAGTTTGTGGGTTCTGAGTGTATTTTGAGAGGGCCAAAGAAGAATGAGGAGTGGACAATGAGTATAGCGATACCCTATGCTCTAGCAGTCCAGGGGGAAAGGTACACTGCTTACCTCTACCAGCCAAGAACTTGGTCATCCTTAAATAACATACTATCCTCCCGGGCAGATACATTCAATATGTCAAGTAATGGTCCAATGACATCTCTAGTTTCTCATAGCAATGGAGGAGGAGGTGCTGCTTCCAAAGATAAAGGATTAAAGAGAAAAGGAAAATTTGGAGGAAAAGAGGAGAGAAAGTGATGTCAATTGAGAGAAGCTGGCTATCAGATCTGTGTGAAAGTAGGACTACTTAGCAGCAGCAGCTAATGAGATCACATTACACTTTTGTGTTTACTTTTCAGTTTTTTAATTACTAGCAAGTTGGGAACTGCATGTAGAACTGGATCCTGCTTCCTTTTGTACTCTGAACATGCATGTCTTGACCACAGGACCATAACATTATCAAATGGAAATATTATTGGCTTAATAATACCACCTTAATAATAATAAATAATAATAATAATTAATTAATAACAATACCATCTTAATAATATTTTAGCAACTCTTGATTGACCATAGATCTATAATAAGAAAAACTAAGCAAATACACAGCCCATTCGTTCCAGCTGGAACTGTACGTTGTACTGGGGCAGAAAAATTTATTAGAAAAGTTTGTAAGCAATCAGGTATTGTGTACCTTGGCTAAGAGAATATGTTTGTCATGTCCATGTCTCTGACAAAAACATGAATGTTTTTAGTTTTTGCAAGAAGCCGCAGTCTTTGTCAGCACAGGTGGCCTGTTACTGAGTTATTGCAAATGCTGCTTTTTGTGTGTTCAGTGTATAGGGCAGTTCTCTGGGTTTTGATGGGTCACCACCTTTGACCCATGAAGATGCTAAGGAAAGATGATGCAGCTTGAAACTTCTCTGTGGAGGTTGGTAGGTGGTGCAGATCCCCTTTTAAGGAGTGTTGCTAGTGATAGCTATGGAGAGTAGGAAAGAGCCTTTCATGGACTGAAAGATGTACAGAGCTTCAGAAGTGGCATGTGGCTGCTGCACAGATGGCCCTGGTGTCTCAGGTCACTCTAGAAACCTCAACAGGGAGGTAAACCTGACAGAGCAACCATGCAGGGAAACACCATGAGGGAATCCTCCAGAGCTGTTCTGCCACACAGTCCTCTACTGAATAGGTGGGCAATCTGGCCCCTCATTATTTAACTCTGTAACATTTTAACTCGCTGTTTAAGTCTGTAACTGTATGAATGTTATAAAGTATATGGGAGAAGTTTATATGAAAGAAACTATGCAAAATAAAGATGCATTGTTATGAGTAGCTGCAAGTCCTTTTGAGGTTTAAGCACTGAACATATTTTTTTCCTTGTGTTTTGTGATTTGGATGATCTTAAAACATTGAATACATTTATTCACAGGGCATGAACTTGGAGGAGGGAAAAAAACTCACTAGCAGCTTTGATAACACATGGAAGGGACAAATATTGTGATTTTTATTTAAAAGTATTTTAAAGTGTGGCCCAGCAGACCTTGAAGTTAAACTCTAGAACATGCCAGGCACTTCATTTTGCTGAACATAGCATGCTTGAGGAGTTGAAGCCTTGAATATGTCCTTCGATCAGAAAGTATTGTGCCATGCAGGTGGTAGTTCCATCCTTGTTCTGACCTTAACATTACCTGCAGATAGGTTTAATTAGAAAATATTGTTAGTAGTAGGGCCATTTTCATAAAGATGAAAAGAACTCAGCTACTATAGTTTCCTAAATTTGTATTATGTAGCATGTTAAATGCAAATGCATAAATATATTTATTATGCAAATGCTCATTATATAGCACAAACAATAGCAAATACTATGGTCAAGGTTAAAAATGGATTTCCATTATAACCTTTCCTTCTTTTTAGTTGCCCATATTATCTGAGTCCTAAGTGGGCTTCTCTTTACATCGCACTTGGCAAGTGATTTTTCACATGGTCCTCTGTCTGTGGCAATGCATGGACAGGTATGTGCTGTTGCCAATAAAATGCAAGTCTCTTTTCTTAACCAAGACACAGGTGAGGTCAATATTAAACTTCAGAGTTCTAAGATGTTTATAAGAATAGAAATCAATTCATATTCTATATGTTATTTGAAGGCTTGAAGCTGGTTGCGGCTGAGTTATCATGGCCTTTTGAATGGACTTTCCCCTCCAGGCTTCCATTAAAGGCTTTTACAATTATTTTATCAGTGTTCCTGTGACACTCTACCACAGGGGAGCCTCATCTATATATAATTGTGATATTGCATATAAAGTATGCCCTGTGAGGTATCAGGGGAAAGGTTATGATCTGCTGAAACCCACTGTTCCATCTAAATATGTATATCATTAATACGTATGAAATTATGGGAATTGTGTTGTAGGATTGTCACTGAAATATGCTGTGGGTTTGGGAAGCGCCCAGATACTAGCTCCCCAAAGACAATAACCAGGGGGATAACCAACACCTGGGCGGGTGTCAAACAACCATTAACAGCCATTGTCCTGCATGGGGAGCTACAATACAATGACTCACTTAAGCAAGGCCATACCAGGGGAATTGCTCTAGTGACTCAGCAATGCCCACCGGACATGTCTGGACTTGTGTTCTCCAAGCACATGGACTAAGGGTATAAACAGAACACAGTGGCCCCATGCTTCATCTTTTCTCATCCCCGCCCCCACCTATGCTGCAAGCCACAAGGATGCTCAGAAGACTAAAGACTTCAACAGAGGAGACTGGCACCAGTTTCAAGGGTGAAACTTGTGTACTATGAACTGCAATATCCAGTGGGGTGAAAAAAACTGCTGAATCTAGATGTTGCCCAGTTTAATAGGGTTGAGAGTTTAGACTGCGTGCTTATATTTTCTTTTCTTTTGGTAACTAACTCTGACTTTTTGCCTAACACTTGTAATCACTTAAAATCTCTCTTTTGTAGTCACTAAACTTGTTTTACTGTTTATCTTTGCCAGTGAGTTCGCCTGAAGTGTTTGGTAAATCTGCTCAGGTTTACAAAGGCTGGTGTATATCCACTTTCCATTAATGAAGTGGTGAACCGATTAATAAACTTGAATTGCTCAAGAAAGGGTCCTGAATAGTGCAAGATGGTATATTCCTGGTGTACTAAGCTGGGAACTGGGGAGATTTGGCAGGTGCCTTTCTTTGTATTATTCATGTGTCTCTGGGAGCAATCTAGCTGGGTGTGGGGCTCCACATGGTGTTGTACTGAGTGATAACAGCATCTGGAGAGGTTTGCTGCTTGTCACTAGCAAAGTAGTGTGAAAGACAGCCCAGGCTGGAGAGTTAAGGGGGCACAGTGGTTCCACAGTCCCAGGCTGCACCCTGGTGATCCCGTCACAGTGCCATTGTAACAGAAGGATCTCTCTACTTAGATCCTTGAATTTATTTCAGTGTGGCAACAATGTTCTGAGTAAGAGCCTGAGCAAGGTCTAGTGAGATCGACTCTCAAGGAAGTACCTGTGCAAATGTGTCTAGCCAGTCCTGCTATGGGTTGAATATATGATGAGGTAGTTCCCAGTTCATCTCTGTCTGTTCAGCTGCAATATTAGTGATTTCTAATGGGATAGTGCATAGAGAACATAAGGGGTACTTTAGTAATTAGAGTTTACTAATAAGCGCAGAATTTTAGTTACTCATTGCTTCAGTCTATCTCTGTCTCTGTTTTTGTTTAGTGGGGAGCCCAATTTCTCACTTATGGTGTCATATCCTAGCCAGTTACCTAAAATAAGCACAGTAGTGAACACCAGGGTCAGCAAAGAGGAAAGCATGGTAGAGGCACCAAACAGGAGAAAAACTAGCTACTGGGGATGGGGAAGAGGGTGGTTATTTTATTGTGCATGGTGGTTCTTTCTGGCAACTTGATCCCCTCTGCCCAAAGAGCAAGAACCACAGGGGACATAAAAGGCAATAAGGAGAGGTTCTATAAATTCATTAGGAGCAAGAGAAACATGAAGGAAAGTGTAAGTTCACTACTTAGTGAGGAAGGAGAGCTACTAATGGACAACATCAAGAAGGCTGAGGTGTTTAATGCCAGTTTACCTCAGTCAAGTCAGTGGAACCTGATAAAATGCACACTAGGGTACTTAAGGAATTAGCTGAAACAATCTTGAAACCATCAGTGATTACTTTGAGAACAGATGGAAGATGGGTAAGGCCTGAGAGGACTAGAGAAGGGCAAACATAGTGCCTATCTTTAAAAAGCAGAAAAAAGAGGACCTGGGGAATTATAGACCAGTCAGCCTAACTTCAGTACCTGGAAGGAGTTATTAAGCAATCAGTTTGTAAGCACCTAGAGGATTACAGGGTTATAAGGAATAGCCAGCATGGATTTGTCAAGAACAAATCAAGCCAAATCAACCTAATTTCCTTCTTTGACAAAGTCACTGGCCTAGTGGATGGGGTGGTGGAGGGAAGCTGTAGACTTGATATATCTTGATTTTAGGAAGGTTTTTGGAATAGACCTATGTAACATTCTCATAAGCAAATTAAGGAAATATGTTCTAGATAAAATTACTGTAAGGTGGGTCCGAGACTTGTTGAAAGACCATACTCAATGAATAGTTATCAATGGATCACTGTCAGTCTGGGGGGAACTGTCTAGTGGGGTCCTGGAGGGGTTGCTAGCACTTTGGAGGAAAGGATTAGAATTAAACTGACCTTGACAAATTTGGAGAATTGGTCTGAAATCAACAAGATGAAATTCTATAAAGACACATGCCAAACACTACACTTAGGAATAAAAAAATCAAATGCACAGCTTCAAAAAGGGGAATAACTGTAGTACCATTTGAAAGGATGTACCAATGGCAGTAGTACCATTTGAAAGGATTATAGTGGGCTATGGTGGATCAGAAATTGAATGAGTCAACAGTGTGGTGCAGTTGCAAAAAAGGCTAAATCATTGTGGGATCATTGTGTGTTGTATCTAAGACCTGGGAGGTAATTGTACCCCTCTAGTCAGCATTGGGTGAGGCCTCAGCTAGAGTACTGTGTCCAGTTCTGGGAGCCACTCTTCAAAAAAGATATGTACAAATTGGAGCGAGTCCAGAGGAGAGCAACAAAAATGATAAAAGGTTTAGAAAACCTGACCTATGAGGAAAGGTTAAAAAAACTGTGCATGTTTAGTTTTGAGAAAAGAAGACTGAAGGGGGAACCTGATATTCTTCAATTGTGTTAAGAGCTGTTTTAAAGAGGAGGGTCATCAATTGTCCTCCATATCCACAGAAGATAGAATGAGAACTAATTGGCTTAATTTTCAGCACAGGAGATTTAGGGTAGGAAAATCTTTCTAACTATGAGGATGGTTAAGCATTGGAATAGGCTTCCAAGGGAGGCTGTGGACTCCCCATCATTGGAGGTTTAAAAGAACAGGTTAGACAAACACCTGTCAAGATTGAGTTTAGGCGAACTTGGTCCTGCTGCAGTGCGGAGGTTTGGATTAGATTACCTCTTCAGGTCATCTCCAGCTGGACATTTCTATGATTCTATTATGGGAGGATTAGAAGAAAGTGGGAGGTTTCTTGCATATCCCTGTGTACATGCTCAAAAGCCCTCCAATCCATTCTAAAAGCTTCAGTCATCCAATTAGGGGGCCAAAACAGTACCGGTCTGAAGACAGAGCCATAACAAACAGCTTGTGCTCAAGCCATAGGCTCACATATCTTCACATAAAGTATTCAAACAATTCTGAATTATAGAATTATTATAAACATCGGATTTCTTTGCAAATACTTTATAAACAGAAAGGAGAGGGCTAAATTAATCAAATAAATAATTCACTATGAATTTCTCAGTTCTATTTTGGGAACATTTAAGTTCCCATCACCTATTTCTTCAATCTGCTGAACAGGTCAGGTAGGCCAAGACCCTGGGAGTTTCTTGCTTTCCATGGCAGCATGGGGCACAGGTCATCTGCTGGTTTGAACTAGAGTGAGTTGTGGATTCTCTGTACCTTAAGGTCTTTATATCAAGATTTGAAGCTTTTGGTAACTCAGCCAGAGATTATGGGTCTATTACAGGAGTGGGTGGGTGAGGTTCTGTGGCCTGTGATGTAGAGGAGGTCAGACTAGATGATTATGATGGTTCTGCCTGGCCTTAAAGTCTATGAACTTCTATGAGGATTAAAACCAAAAGAAAAGAAATTTTTGCCACCTATCAAGTAACCACATAGGGACGTTTCAGGTCTATGAGGTTGCCAGTAATTGCATTTCAATGGAATCCACATTTTCAAGTTTCAGTCACTCCAATCCCATAGACTTTCTAAAACTTCCAGTCTGTGATCAGGTTTCCTTGTTTCCTGGTGGAGGTAGCAATCTATCTCTATGGAAAATCTCAGTGCTAGGTCTTGTGAGATTACTTTTTTTTTATAGTCAGCATTCAGAACCTGATTCTGGAAAGCACTTTAGCATGTGCCAGGACATGCTTGTTTGTATGCACATATTTAAGTGCTTCCTGAGTCGGGGCCTCAGTGAAGAACTATAGTTGGTATTTGATGTCCAGGTAAATACCAAAAGAAGGGATTTGTTTGCTTAAAGATGACTTCAAATTTTACAAAATAGTGGCAGGAATATGATTGGAAAAAATTCAATATATAAGGGTGAATTGTTGGATTTTTCAACTGCAAACTTTTGAAAGTTTTCAGCTGACTGAAGACATGTTTGCAAAGGTTGGAATATCTTGCATATTCCCTTGAATAAGGTTTTCATGTGATGGCCATTTGCATAATCTAGTCAAAATGAATGTGATTGTGTTGTGTAATCCTAGCAACCTACAATAAAGTACTCCCCCCTCTCCCCAAACTGTAGATATTATAATGATGCATTTTTTGTTTTGGAGATTCTCATGTCGTGTAGCTTTCTTCCTGTTGTTTATACACTTATTAGTTTATCTGTCCTACTAAGACCAGAATCATTGGATAAGCAATGATATTTCTAATAATTCAAGTCAATATTGTGGTGTCAACATTTCAACATTGATGAAACAGTTAAAATACTGTATTAGAAAACCAATGAGAATTCAGGACTGTGAAGATTCAGTTCACTGCAGCTTCCAGTCACTACAACAGAGAGTAATAAAAAAGTACAATCAATTAATTGGGATTTCATCAACAAGATTTAACCTTGATCATCATCACTAGCAGTGTTGTGGTATTAAAGACCACATACTGACCTCTTTTTATGTCACAGTTAGAAAGGCCTTTGCTGAATCAACATTTACTGGTCAGGGACTTGTTCTATCATCAGAGATCATTTTGTTTTTACCAGTACTAAATTCCCAGTGAGTATGTATCTTCTCTTTGTTTCTGCCATTCAGAACAGTCTCCATTTCTTGTTAATTTATAAACTGTGCAGTGAAATTAAATGAGACTCCCATAGGGCCTTCTTTTTTATTGTAAACATGCTAATGCTTAGTGAAAACACTGAGGTATTTTAGCTACTAAACTCAGCAGGAAAAATAATAGTTTCGGGACATGGTGGCAATTCAAATGTGGTATCTGTTCAAAACTGTACCCAACATACCATCCTATGTATTTTGAGAGAAAGCTGTATTAAAGAAATTTTCTGGATATATCAAGACTGAAATCCCTGTTAAACTTCCCCTTACACAATATCTTTAGTCAGACAGATGTGCAAAATGTAGATGGTTGAAGCGTTCCCCTTCTTGGGAAAAACAGTGACACACTGAAAGCCAATTAGTTGAGACTTTGTTTAATCTTTTGGATTGCGAAGGACAGCATTGCCTCTACTGGCTGTCTCTTTAAGAAGCTCAAAAACAAAACAATTGGAGCAAAACAGGCTGAAACGCTATGAAAAGTTTGACTTCACCCCTTATCAGAAGATCAACTGCTTCATTTTATTCAATAAAGGACATCTTTTTTATGTGTTCTCGTGGCAGACCTGAGTGACTGCTTCTTGTTTAGAAACTAAATAGAAAGCTAAAAATCTGGATTAATTACAGTGAATACATAAATTCCAATAGAAATCATTTCCATTTCTTAATATGGAACATTGCTCTTTATTATTTTTATGATGTTGTAGAAGTTCAGAAGTTATAACATGTCTTAAAAGTGGGTGCCAAGTTTTCTTAAGTAAGAGGGCTGGATTCATCTGTGTTTTGCCGGTGATGAATCTGGGCTAATGTGTGAGTACCTAGTATATGTGCACCAGAGAGTTTACAGTGGATGTGTCTCTTCTCACTCCATGAAGCAGCAACACAATGTTTTTTTTAAATAGTGTAATGGGGCAAAAACACAATCACTCTGCTGGGAGAAGCCTTAAACAAAATGAGATAGCAAGAACTGATAGACTTTATTTAAAGTCTATAAAAAGTTAACAGCCTCCTCTCAATAATTATGTATCTATTAAAAAAATAATAAAGAAGATACAGGGCCAAAACTTAATGGCATTTATGCTAATATGATGCTGAACACTCATCGGCTGTAGATATCAGCCAAAGTGGGTCACATGTAGCTTAGGAGCTTTATATTGTGTATTCCATTCAGCACGTGTCTGTTCAAATAATTTTTTTCTGTGTGAAGTAAGCAAGTCACCTCTAGTAATGCATCACCTTTGTCCATGCTGGCTGTGTTTCACTGAGATTGCATCCTTTCCTACTGAAAACTTGAGGGTTTAAAAGTTTCTAGCTGTTGTTGTGTAATGCTCCTTCATTTAATTTTCTAACTGCAGGTGAAATGCCCCAGTTCTTACTCTGGTTTTAGTCACTGAAGGCAATGGGATTTTACTTCAGTTTTGTACCACTGTAAATGCACATAGCTGCTCCTGATTTATGATAGTGTGAGTGAGATTAGCATGCTGACTTATGTAAGGATCACAGGATTGGTCCTGGTATGTAGAGCTACTAACTTGCAGTTCCTCGTGACCTTCTATGTCAATCTAATTGACAGAGGCTAAAAAAATATTGTTTGTGGGGACTAAAGGATGTGAATAGTATAGGATGATGGGGAAAATATAAAGACATATTAGACTACATGGAAATATTTCCCCCTGGTTTCTAAACTTGAAACTCTCATCCCCATTTCATTGCTTCTACTTTTATGAGAAATCCAAATTTACTTAGGGCATTAAAATGACAAATTGGCTGATTGTGTCTGTTGTTTCATTATAAATATGGAGCATGGTTTGCTTGTCAAGTAGCTTCATAATTAACAGCAGTCTATGTGGTATCAAGGCAAGAGATCATCAGATCAAGTTTCATGTTTATTCCACAGCCAACGTCTTCCCTATTGCTAATGAAAGTCTCCTAGGGACTGGCACATCTGAGTCTGGCAGCTCTGTAACATCACTCTTTGAGCTACGATTCCATCCCATCCCACATTCTGGTTTTGTTTTTGATCACATCACATATTTATAATTGTATCCAGTTACTAAGTATATTTTCAACAGTGCCTCTGAAGGCAGCTCAAAATAATAATGTTGATTAATTATTTTTGTTGCTGGTAATTGTGTGTGCGTGTGTGTGCGTATGTATTTTTCAACAGGTTGGCCCAACTTCAGTTTTTGTAAAGTTAAGACAGCTCTTCTCGAGGGGATAAATACCTTCAGGTTTCTCCTGGCTCACATTCTGCCTCTCAGTTAGGCTGCCTCTCCCCAAAGTTGAAACACTTTGGCCACGGAGAGTGAAATGTCTCTAACAGCGATTTAATGAAGAAAAGATTTGCAAATAAAATAAAGACGGAAATGGCCTTCCCAAGAGAAATCCTGCTTGAATTTGCTATAATGCTCCCAGTAGAAATTTTCCAAGTCTTACCTTTTCCCTGTCTAGCAATAATACTGGTGTTATGACTATTTATATGAAATGTGAACTCGCTGATAGTACAGTATGAGTAACATCACAGAACCTTTGATATTGTAGAATTGGATCAGTTGGCATGTCATGACATACATATTCATAACCTAGCAGGCCTTGTAGTTGATGTATGCATAAGGGACTGATAAGAAAAAAATTGATTTATGATGATCTCAAAAACATGGTCTCCAAAGATGTATTCTGCAGCTTTGAGACCTATAGTTTAGGCTCTATTAATTTTACACTGCTGTCTGGAATTATCCATCTGTTTAAAGGTTAACTGTCTTCACACTTATGAAATGGGTATTTCTGTTTTGGTTCCTGCTTTGTTCATGCCACTGATTTATAAAATATAAAATACATAACCACATAAAAGGCTTTATTTCATCTCTAGCATGTAACATCTACTTATCCCAAACTTTTCATTGCCACTTTTTAATATTATTTTGGTTGCTAAAAGGATTTGGAAAAAAATTTAAGCCACAAAGTTTGCGCTGTACAAAGCAAACACAAACACACCCACCTGCTGAGATGAACATATCACACAAATTCTTTGTCACAGACACATAGCATACAAACTACCTGCTTCATTGCCTTCCTACTAATATGTAATGATAGAATTCTTAAAAGTTACGTAAGCAAAGATGTTCATCAGGATGAGGCAGAAGGACATGTCAAATGTAGCCAGAGCTTTAAAGGCTTTAAAGACCAACAAAGCCATCCTAAAATCAATCTTCTGCTTTACAGGCAGTGCATATAAAGGAGACGGGCTAAGGTAATATGATCAGTGTTGCTCAAATCAGTGAAGAGCTAAACAAGCCACAAATATTTGAGAAGCCATGATAGGAGGCAATTACAAAAATCAAATTTCATGGCCCTGAGTGCAGGAGTTGTTGTGAAGCTGTCATGTGATAAATACAGGTGCAAAATGTGCAGCTGAAAATAAAAACACTTTATTCAATGGCTTTCCATGGACATGGCAGGGTTGAAAGGGGTGTTATGATCTTGTTACTGATGAACAATCCCCCCAGTAAGTGGGAACATAGACACAATGGAATAGGGGAGACTTCTGTGTCCTTCAGCTAGACTTCCCAAGGTTGAGGCTAAGGAATATTTGAGACATCCAACTGTCAGTCTCATCTGAACATTGACAACCACGAAGTACACCGGGGATAGTTTTGTCCTTCAGTATTTTGCTCTGTTAGGGTCTGTGATGGGGTGTACCTGGCCTTTGTGGCACGCTACAGGAGGCCCTGTTTCCTACTACCACCTGGCCCAGGAAGCAGTGAAGTGACAGGAAAGGTGCAGCAAAGGTGGGTCCTATAGGCCTCTCTAGAAAGGCCTCAGAGCATCAGCCAGAGCCCAGCAGGCTCAGATAAAAGGGGCTGCAGGGTATTAGCTATTCAGTTCTTGGCTGGGACCAGAGAAGCGAAGAAGTGTGCTCCTCTTTAGTCTGGAGAAGGAGAAGAACCTGAGGATGCTGACCCTGAGATAGGGCTGGAGATAAAAGGGGCCTGGTAGGAAGAAGACCAGTGAAATAGCAGCAACAGATTAAAGTAGGCAGTACATAGCTGCTGTGTACAGGGTCCCCTGGGTTAGAACCTAGAGTAGTGGGTGTACCTGGGTTCCCCTATTGGCCATAGGTAAAGTGGCATAAACCCTAAGAAGGTGACAGGTCTTAGCTGGGAGCCTGTACAAAGGGCTGAGTTTAAAGGGCTCAGAGCCAGGGTAAAGAGACTGCTATTTATTGGACTCTTTAATACCCAGGAAGGGGTTCATTTGGACTTTGTGACTTGGCCAGAGGGAGAAACCACTGAAGACCCTGCCAAGGTTGGCCAATAACCTACAGGGAGCACCAGGAGTGGGAAAAGGACTGCAGTACTGTACCCAGCCAGAAGGAGTTGCTCAAGAGGTAAGTGCTCCCAATTATTGGGTCAGATTATGACTCTTCAGGTATTTATTGGTCATAGTGTGGATGTGAAACTTCACCACCCTTCAAGAGTGCCTGGATGACTTGTACCTGGGGGTGGACAGCATGGCTGGTGTGACAACTTTTGGAAGGGTTTTGCCCTTCCCTACACACTTTGGGAAGCATAGTGCATGTTGGATATTGCATCCCCGGAGCTGAAGTACTGCAGTGGTGCCCAGAGCCTGTGAATGGTTTCAAGTTGGAGGGAGCATTATTCAAGCATGCAGGAATGCCCACTGTAGGCCTGATCCTGAAAGGTATCATGAATCTTCACCTTCTACAATTAGTACCTATGTACTTTACAAAATAAAATGGTTTGATCCAAAGGCCGTATAAGTCAATAGTCTCTTAGTTGGGGAGGAGAAACTGAGCAGAGAGGCAGAAGAGGTAGAATAATTCTTCAGCACATGGATCCTTGAAAAAGGTCTCCTTAGATAGAGTGAAAACAGAGAGGGATCTGTAATACTCAGCATAGAATTACAGTAGTTGAAATAAACCCAATGCTTTTCAAAATTTCAGGCAAAATAATAAATTCTGTGCTATAGATAAAATGCTGTGTTGTAGACTGAGCCACCCATCACAGGATACAAGTGACTCCCTTTAACTTCAGTGGAAGTCACTTTTATCCTGCAGAGGGGGATTTGGACCTTTGCAGATGAACAGAAATAACTAGTTCCCCAGAAAGAGCAAAGACATAGACAAATAATCTAAGGCTACGTCTATACTACCTGCCCGGGTCAGCGGGTAGCGTTCAACTTCTCGGAGTTCGATATATTGCGTCTCATCTAGACGTGATATATCGAACTCCGAACGCGCTCCCGTCGACTCCGGAACTCCACAACTATGGCGGAGTTGACAGGGGAGCCGCAGACTTCGATCCCGCGGTATCTGGACGGGTGAGTAGTTCGAACTAAGGTAGTTCGAGTTCAGCTACGTGAAAACTTGCGTACCTTAGTTCGACCCCCCTCCCCAGTGTAGACCAGGCCTAAGAGAAGGCTAGTTACTATATTTTGATACTGAAAAAAAACTGCATCGTGATCAGCACTGGAAGTTCAGAGGATTAAATCAGCATGTGACAAACACAGGTGTAAGGTAATTATTAGTTACAAGCCTTAGACTGCCATCCTTATTGGAAGAACAAAGTGGTGATCCTACACTTTCAAGAGTCCTAGCCTGTATTTGTAGTCAATGGGAAGACTAAATCCAAATCAGCAACAAAGTAGAGTGCTACAGATCTTTGCACAGAACTGTTACAGTATCAGACTACTGTGAAAGCTGCAGAACTAAGGCAGACCCTGCTCAAATGCAGAATCAGTGACCATAAACTAGGCATGCAATTGGAGGTACAAACCACAGTTTATGCCGAGACACTAGAGACAGTGCAGCCAATGTGCTAGGGGAGACACTGAGACAGATATCTGCTCCAATATCTGTAATACCAGGAAATGCAAAAACGATATTTCCCCAAATTATTAGGAATTATAAAAGATTTCTTATCAAACAGTAATGAGGAAAAACTGTTCCAGACCCTGGAAGAAAGGAAAGAGAGAGAGAAAAAAATGATTCTACACATATGCCTGGTCACTCCAGGTCAGAAAGTAATGACAAATGGATATTGGGGATAAAACCTGAACAAACCACACAAAACTACTGTGGGTGGATCTTGCCTTCCTCTGACAGATACCTGAGGGTTCCCTCTCTTCTTTATACTTTGGCAATACTTGTATAGTTGTTGTGCCAATAAAATCTCATTCAACTGAGACTGTATTAGCATAAACACTATCTAACAATTTTGGTGACCCAGAACTTCTAATACCGAAGAGTCTCCCTTCCACTTGCACGTCCCATCTTGAAGCTATCATAAAGTGTTTGCCACTCCAGGCATATTTTGGTGAATATCAGTTGTGAATAAATGAGATTGAGGACTAATCATGTGCTTAAAGTCAAGCATATACTTAAATGCTTGGCTGGATTGACACCTTAGTTCTGAAATTCTTTAAGATGTTTTAATCAAAGTCAAACACGGGAAGGTGCAACAGTGAACATGGAAGGGTGTGTGTGAAAAGGAGTTTGATCTTTGGTCAATCAGACTTTAGAGAGGTATTGAGACAGTAGAGGGAACTTTACCACTGATAAGATCTGCAGCTGACTGGTCATCCTTATCAGGATCCCAAATACCAGCGATACCAAAGGAGATGCTGGCTTGCTCACATTTCTTTTTAAAATTCTCCTCCCCACCCAATAATCATTTCTTTCTGTAGGACACTAGTGGAGAACCTCTCCAAAAATCTCCACAACTCGGTGGGTATGTTTTCTGTTCAGTGCCAGGTGGAGAAATAAAAAAGACAAGCACACAGAGGCTTTTTGTTACTGAGATTAATTTTCACATTCTTACAACTCCTGATGCCAGCTGCATCCTGATATGGCAGATTCAACATTTAGACAGCCATTCACTAGTTACTAATGATCAGGGGGGAAAAAGGGCATTTATTGCTCCCAGATTCTATTTTGCCTGTTTTGTAGTTATTAGCTTCCACTTGTACTAGTTTTTTTTGTTATTTAGTGTTTAAAATGAGCTTAATTAATTTTTTGTTTTGAAAGTGTGACAGACACTCATGAGCTAGATAATGGATTGATAAACAACACTTGAGGGGACCCAGGAGTGCTCATGATTTGCTAGGTAGGGTATGTTAAACATAATACTGGTAAGATCAAGCCCTCCAGGACAAAAAATGAAAGAGGCATTTAATTGGAACACTTAGCAATCACAAAACCAAGACAGAGGTTAAATTGTTTTGAGCAAGAGAAATTAATACATTAAAGGTTACATTTCCAACTGTGAGGCTGCAGAACCAGGCTCTTATGCAGTGTCAGAATTACATAAGGCAGAAGAAATGGCTCTGAAATGATTGTGGAATCATTAACAAAAGCCAAGGCAGAGTAAGACATTTCCCAGCAGGAGGGTGTGAAGAAGAATAAAGACATGGAGAGAGCTCATTAAGAATGAATTGCAGACCATAAACATTTGAAACCACTAAGTGTGGAGTTCTATCTGTTATCTAATGACTCAGAAATTATAAAACTAGCAATGACTTTCAGAAAAGGAGTTGACTTTGCAGGAGGTTGTTTGCCATTATGAAAAAAAAGGTAATTTTTTTCTCGTTGGGGTGAAAAATATAAAAATCCTTCATCTTTGTAAATCAGCACAATTTAAGCAACTTCAGCTATACCCCTGAGAGATTTCCTTCCGTATAATTACACATTGTTTCAGATTTAGAAACAAGGATGTTGGATGGAGGAACTGCGTAAAGGATGGAGGGAGACAAGAGGTTCTTTCCTTATTGTCTGTCTGCAAATGATTAACCTCTTCATCTTGGAACAGATCAAAGCAAGTGCTGAGATCTCTAACTGGTGGGAATTCTTAAAATGTTGCTTCCTTTTGATTAGGGTCTTGGTTGATTTTTGCATGATAAACATATAACAGTCAAAGAATTTACATAAATGAAATGCATTGACCAAAATGTATCCATCTTTTAAGCACCATCAATTGGGTAGTGTTGTAGAGAACATAGAGGCAGGTGCATTCCTTGGCATGAAGAGTTAACATTCTAAATTACATACATTTTGTGCAACCAGTGCATCAGCCTGCCAGGAAATGGTCTAATCCCAAATGTGTACAGATTTTACTATTCTTTTGTTGAATTAATATTCAAAATTGTGATAGAAGAAGTATGACTAAGGGAGGGTTTTGAAAGAAGAGGAGGAGGCCAAGTAGTGCACAAGCCGAGGGAAGGAGGTCCAAGTTTAGGGGGTGGCATGGAAGAAGTTGCAAACGGGAGGGGCATGAGAAGGAGTGTTACGCAAAACAGCATGGGTGGAAGACAGGGACTGGGTGGGGGACTAGCAGGAAATGAAAGCAGAATTGTAGGCAGGGCAGAGTTAAGGTGAGAATAAGAAGCTTGAATATGATGTAGAATAAATGAGACTATATATCCACAAAAAGAATGAGGAGTACTTGTGATTTAGAGACTAACAAATTTATTTGGGCATAAGCTTTTGTGGGCTAAAACCCACTTCATCGGATGCATGCAGTGGAAAATACAGTAGGAAGATACATATACACGGAGAACATGAAAAAATGGGTGTTGCCATACCAACTATGGCATACCACTGCATGCATCTGATGAAGTAGATTTTAGCCCACGGAAGCTTATGCCCAAATAAATATGTTAGTCTCTAAGGTGCCACAAGTAATCCTCGTTCTTTTTGCTGATACAGACTAACACAGCTACCAGTCTGAAATATATATCCACAGTAGCTCTGTTGTGCTTAAGGAAGAGTCTGTGCTCTGGTTTAAGACCCTGGACTCAGTTCTCTCTTCTTCCAAATTATTTGTGCTTGTTAGCTCCAGATGCCCTTTACTCAGAGATTCCACAAAATTTCAGGTGGGGATACACAAGAACATCCCATAGGTGCCACACATATAAGTACGGAGAATAATCCTGGGTACAGATATATTTCAGCACCATGCTGCTCCCTTCCTGTGAACTGATGAAAGAGAGCTTTTCTGAAGGCCCTCCTATGATGGCACTTGTTGGATGGGGGTGGGGGTCAGGAGATTTAGGTTCTAGTTTCAGCTGTGCCACTGACCTGTCGTGTGACCTATGTCAAGTTTATTCAATGAGCTGTTTCTCAATTTCCCCAGTGGCAATGACAATACTTACTGGAGCTGCTTGAAAAATGGGATACAATTGTCACCCCTCTCTTTTTGGTTAAAATTCAAAATTTGGATTAAATAGGTAATCAGAATTAAAAAAATTCAGTCAGTCCTGATACTTAACTACCTTTGTCTGGAGATTTGCAATTGGAAAGCTCTACATAAGCCCTAAGCATTTTTAAAGTGTACTTTCCAGACAAATACAATTTAATTGGTAAAGTGTTGCATTTAAGACCAAGATGTGTATAGGTCTAACTTTTCACATGATGGGGATAACTATTTTTTATCTCCCTTCACAGTCTAGCCAATTGCATCATTAGTACAAATTTTGCAGATTACAAATCACAATATTGCATCTTGGTACAAAATTCCTCAGTTGTAGAGAATACACAAATAGCTGAAGCACACTCCTCCCATTTCATGGCTCTAGTTTATAAAACGAGGCTCCTATTTTGTGCCTGAATATATTTTTCATGTTGAATGAATCACAGGTACAAACGGAAGTAGTTAGACGTCTAATGACAAGACTGAGCCGGCAAATAGCTCTATTTCAGAATCATGCATTTATGCCTGCGTTTAATGGTGCATGCAATGCTGCACCCACAATTATGTGTAGGTGCAAAATTAGAGGTCACCCTAATGCCTGGACAACAATATGTTGTGTATCTATTAAAATTTCAAATACTGTCTCTCCAGCTAGGACCAGATCTAGCATTTTGGCTACCCAAGGCCACTTGCCTCTTCCAGTCCTATGGCCATTCCCATGATAAACTGTCACCAAACATTTTTCTGCCCATATTATTTTGCTGCCTTAGGCAACTACCAAAACTAGCTGAATTATAGAGACAGTCCCACTTTCAACAAAATAAAAAAAATCACAGTGAAGAAATTGCATTATATTTAGTATATTGGCAAATATCATGGGCCAAATACACCTACTTCAGATGGCAATGAATCTCCCATTGGGTTTAGTGGGGTAGAATGTGGTCCCTCAAATGTCTGGTATATACCTGATAAACCACCTTGTATGTAAAATGAAAACTGAAGGTATACTTCCTTGCCTGAATTTTCCTTAAGCATCAAATAACCATGTGCTACTATCCAAATACCTACCTGTTGGAAGGATGCAGGCTTAGATCACTAAGTTCAGCTTGACATTCAGACGTCAGAGGAAAGAACGTTTGTGAGCAAATGAAGGAAAGGGGTTTTAAGTTGACCAAAAAACCTGCAAAAACAGTGACTATGAAATTTTTGTAATAAATAACCAGGATTGAATGGCAACAACGTGCAGGCCAAAATGACAATTGAATGGAAAATATCACGTAGGAGCCCATCGGACATTTCCCCATTGCTGCTGTTTTGATATCTCTAGATACTGCAGGAAGAGGGTTTATTGTGTTGCAGATTTGCTGCAGAGTGCGCAGCATGCTGCTCTGACAGAGATACTTCCAATGGCCTTTGCTGCAATACCATGTACTGTATGTACTTAGCTGAAATCAATGGGACATGTAAATGAGTATAGGCAGAATCTCTTCTACTGCTATGAACAAAGCATCTGTGGTATCCTAAGCAAATAAAAAGATCAGCTCCTGCAGGATACACAAAGAACTGTGACCACATAGTAACTATGAGGGGACTGTTGTGAAGTTTAATATGTGTAACTTCCTACGGGGTTTTAGCAATATAAGGGTAACTCAGTACAAGCACGCAAGAGCTTAGCCAGTTTCTATCAGGGAATATTAGTTAAGGTCACAAAATGCAGGAGAGAAACATCTGTAATTAGAAAGCAAAATCTTTAATGGGAGAGGAAAAGAAGTTTTGCCTATATAAAAGACAGCCGCTGAATAAACAAATGATATGCCAAGGCTAAATGATTCATTGCCCTGAAGAAATATATGGGGTAGGCCAAACAGGAGAGGAAAAAAGAAAAACCGTATTTCAAGGACAGTACAGAACCAGACCCTGAAAGGAAACTCAGATTCTTGGAAAATATCCCCTTGAAGTAAATGGCCACCTAAATACTCACTTGCCCCAGACAAAACAACATTAGAATAATAAAATAAAACAGAAATAAAGAGTCGGGGCAAGGGGGATGAAACAAGGACAGAAATACACAACAAGAAGAGAAAACATACAGTGTAATATTTCATTTGTGGATATACCATAGTGAAACATAAACTAATCCTCATTCATATGGGAATATCCTCTGAAAATTTACTTGTGGCTTTGATTCTCTTGACTAGTTAGATTCCAGGTCTTCTGGAAGACCTGGGAAATTTAAAAGCAGAAATGTAAATAAAAATTCACTGCAGAATCCTCACTCCCTCCCCCTAAAAATTCCACACCTTGCAAATTGCATACCTTTGTGCATGTGTATAATAAAATAAATATGTTTGAATGTATTCTTACAGCTAGGGATCATATGGATATACTTATATACATTCACACACAATACCCACTGCTTAGTTAAGTACAAGGAAAAGAAAAGATTTTATTTGAAGACCAAAAGTCAGAGCCGAGATAACAAAAGTAAAGCGTAATCTACCCTGTAGTTAAAAACCGAAGGAATCTTTTTACTAGGGTCTGCTGGATCTATTCATGCCATTCGAGAAGAATATAAAAGAGACGCTTTGGGATTTTGAAGTAAAAATTCACAACAGTATGTCTTTATTTTTTTTCCCCTTCAACCAAGACATCTTTTGCTGGAGTCCTTTATCTAGAGCTTTGTATACATATTTTTAATCCTATACAAAAATGATAGGATGTCAAGAAGGATCTATAATAACACCATTTTTTTATTTCACTTCAAAGACTTGGCAATTTCTGATCCATGTGACATTCACACTCCTTCAGGGTCAAACAACATCTTGCAGCCTTCATAAAATGATTAAATATTTTAAACAGCTCCTGCTTATACCTCCATCACCCCTCGAGACTGATACTGTTATCGTTTTTGTCAAAGCCAGTTTCCATCCGCATTTGTCATTCCTGCTTGCATTTATGAGTTATCAATCGCCACGTCAAAATGCAAAATAACTGATGTTCTTTGGGCGGTATTGGATGGTCTATCTGGGGCTTTTAATCAATGCTGATTTTTATTTTCCATACCCATACATAAATCTTTACCATTCTGGGCCACATATAATGCGTTTGTACAAAACGCAGTGACAGAAGCAGTAGTTATATTATCAAACATTATACCTCGGGGCTAACTGAGTATCAAGGGCTTTCAAAAGGGAACATTGGGAATTACTGTGGAGGAGAGATGACTGCAGTAGAGAATATAAGGGATTGGTTGTTGCCATTTATAAATCAACATCACGCAAGCTAATCCTTCTCACTTAAATGCAGTCCAAAGACTTTTCCTGATAGTACTGAGTTTCAGAGTATTTTTTTAAAGCAACACATAATGCACACAAACAATGGTTATATGCATTTTCTTATTTCTTGAGCTTTTCCTTAGGGATGTATATAGAAGCTGTCTTGCTGTTCTCCACCTCCCCCCACACTGAAGGCCTACAACCCAGTAAATATCCTCTTTTTAATCATACCTGAATTATTAGTGCCTTCCTCCACCCTCAATTTAACCTGAGCTGCTATAATAATAATTTAAAAAAAGAATGTTTCATTCACTAAAAGGGTATCTGCTTCATTCATCCAATGAAGATTACAGCCAACTATAGACATGGTTCATAACCTGTCCCAAGCCAGCTCTAATGGCTGGATCTGGGACATTTAGGACCGGAATTTCAAAAATGCTTAACATCCACGTGCTGGATTCTTTTGAAAAATCTAGCCATCACTGCTCAGCGTGTGAGAACAATTTGGGGATCCTTTGAAAAGATGTCTCAATGGATGTACATGGAACACAAAATTAACCTGAGCATCAGACTTCTGGCTAACTGGAATTCCCACCTAGCTGAAAATTGTTCACATTATTATTAATGTTGATGGGCCAAACCCTGGATCCTGTGCATAGTCTGAGTTACTTTGGGTTTGTGGGGATAAGGGACAAGGGTCTTCTTCCATTATAGGGCCCTGATTCAGTGAAGCACTTAAGCAGGCATAGGACTATATGTCCAGACCTATGCAGGAAAGCACTATAAGCATGTGCTTAAGTGCCTTTTCTTTAAACTGGCATCAGGTGGAAGGAGCATTATCTCAGCAGAGTGACTCAGAAACTGTACTGCAGCTTCAGAACTGCATGTATTAAAAAAAAACCAAACTACATCCCAATTCTGTATCTGAGATGTGGAGGACAGGGCAAAACTGCTGGTGATCTAGGGTATGATTGCCCATCCTGTTACATGCTCTCACTCATCAGCTGAAGCAGCTGTGTATCAGCCATTCATGTTTTTGTTAGCCTTGCGGTTCTCAAAGGAGCTTGGCTGACTTCTTCTGGGGAGGAAAGAAAGTGCTGGTGAATCTAATTAAGATTCATCTGCCATCAAAGGGATGGATCCCAAAGTCAGGTAATTTTAAACGAAGCCAAAGCTGCCAATGACATCTGACTTGGTTAGACTTTACCAGAGACAGGAAATGTGTGATGTGGAAGAGGGGGAGAATTTCAGCTTTAAAGATGGCAAGTTAGTGCTTGTGATATTCTTCCTTCCAGCTTTCAGTGTCATGGTTAGACTGAAGTCTAGAGAAGATCTCAGAGATAATGGACTTTAACTGGTATGGTAAGTAGTATCTTTACCTCTGCTTTGGTAACTAAGCTTTCTGCCACATAGCCAAAACCTTTTACAGGAACTCCTCATTTAACATTGTAATTATGTTCCTGAAAAATGCTACTTTAAGCGAAATGATGTTATGTGAATCCAATTTCCCCATAAGAATTAATGTAAATGTGTGGGGGGGGGGGGGGAGGGAGGTTAGGTTCCAGGGAATTTATTTTTCACCAGACAAAAGACATTATATACATATACAGTATAAGTTTTAAATAATTTAAAACAATTTAATACTGTACTCACCAATGATGATTGTGAAACTTGGTTGAGGCAGGGGTGTAGTGGGGGCTTGTCTTGCTCTGCCACTTGGTGCTCCTGCCAGGGAGCAGGGTCGGGGGTTTGGCCACTCCTCAGCTGGAATGCCGTGCATGTGGAGTTGGGTAAGCCCCTGCGCCCCAACCTCCGGCTGGTGGGTGGAGTGGGGCGAGCCAAACAACCTTATAACAGAACATTGCATGACTTTAAATGAGTATATTTTCTAATACATCAGCAACCTAATAATGAAACAATGTTAACAGGGATGACTTTAAGTGAGGAGTTACTGTATTAAGTATGCAGTAAAACATTTTCTGTATAATCCACTTTTATTTTTCAGTCTTTGTTATTGTGTTTGGCCTCTGACACAGGCTAACTTAAAGTATAGGCATACTTGTGGCACCTTATAGACTAACAAATTTATTTGAGCATAGGCTTTCGTGGGCTACAGCATCTGACTCACCAATGGTAGCCCACGAAAGCTTATGCTCAAATAAATTTGTTAGTCTCTAAGATGCCACAAGTACTCCTGTTGTTTTTTGTGGATACAGGCTAACATGGCTGCTACTCTGTAACTTAAAGTATGTTTATAAGCCTCCTTCACAGAATGGTTTAAAGACATTCACTCTGAGAGCCTCCTGAAGGAAGGTCACCAAAAGTCTCCACCTTTCAGGCAGATAGGTTTTATTCCTCATTAGGTGGTACAAACAGGAGAGTGTTTGTTTGAATTGGAGCCCTAGTGTAAGGGGTCACTTCATTTTATGTTTGTGACAAACCAGAGCATTAGCACTACTGTGAAATAACCTTGGCTATCCATTACCATTTTCTGGCAGGGTCATATAGGCAAGTGTAATGAAGATGTGGGGTTAAGATGACTAGAAGACAAGTCTCTGACAACATACCATGATCCATGTAGAACCAGTGCCTGCTTTTCCAAAGTCTCTGAAACTCGTCAGAAAATCAGGGCTGAACTGTAGACCATCCTAGCACAAGGCAGAGGCACAAAGGCAAGAAGAGACTCCAAGACTTCACAGGTATTCATGGGCACACTTGAATATTTAAGGGAAAAAAGATTAGTATGCCTTCCAAAGTATAAATGCAATTGTCCCCTTCTTCATGGGCACTAGTGCAAGCTAATTGGCCTTCACTTCCTTTATGCACCCCCGTCTTCAGCTTAGGGTACATAACTCACATAGCAATCAGTTATCTCACAGGATAGTAGTAGCAGCAGCCGTGTAGGACTTGCAACGGTAGGGGCTATCACTTAATTAGTTCTGCAGGATTCATCGCTGAAACTGTGAAATAAAAAGGTTGACAACTGCAAACTTGTATTTACACAGTGCTTTGCAGTCATAAAAATGTCTCAAAGTGCTTTGTAGGAAAAAATGCATGAATCTAAACAAAAGTGTACTCTTTGAGAGATGGCTAATAATTAGTACTACTACATATCAAACAAAAATGAACTGTGGATACTTAGGTGTATTAATTAACAGGAAAGGTTATGTTTTCTGTAAACACTAAGATGACTTTTTATTAGTCCTAAACCTGCAGGTCTTACTAAGATGAACTCAGACTGTTTTCAGTGGAACAAAACCCAGTTTTCCCTAAGCAAGTTTTAGGTCCTAATTCAGCAAAGCACTTAAGCAAATATCTAACTTCTGAGCCTGTCTCAATTCAACAATATACTTAGACCTCAGTTCAGCAAGGTACTTAAGCACATGCCTAACTTAAAGTATGTGAACAGTCCTATTGACTTAAGTGGGACTACTCATGTGCATAAAGTTAAGCATGTGCTTAAGTGCTTTGCTGAATCAGGATCTCAATGAACAATTACATGAGTATTTTATGTATCGCATGCTGGGTGCATGAAGGGACTCCATGCTTGTAAACACTAAACTGGCTCTTTATTAAGGGAACTATTTACAGAGATGCTGCAGCTAGCATTCTAGCCATTGTACTAGCTTCATTGTACTGCTCCCAAACACTTTTTGCAAATGGTGGTTCTCCTCGGTCCTTGCATGTTTCTACACATGAGCATGATGAATGTCAGTAGCCATGACAGATCAAACTTAACAGGTGCTAATATTTTAGTGCAAAGATATGGGATCAAATTGTAAGGTTTTATAATCGCAATCTCCACAGCTGGTGTTGGAGAGTGAATAAAGGAAGAGCTTAAGAGCTCAAATTAATGGATTTGAATCAGGTAGAGCCAAGTTATACCCTTAGATTCTTGCACATTTCAATGACTGAAGAAATTCCCTTTGTCTTCATGTGAAGTTGCACATGCACATCTGAAAGCACAAATTGCTATTTACCAAGGCAGAAGAAACATGTTTGAGTCACTGGGAAACAAATGGCCTAATTTCTGCTTGAAGTGAATAACAAAATTCCCAACTAATTGCCCAGAATGGGATTAGGCCCAAAGTCTTATCACAATGTCAGTGATGAAATCTAGTCAATAAACTAACAAAACTTAAATATCACCCATTTGCAGAGCTTATAATCGCAATTTAGTTCTTCAGATAATTGAAAAACCAGGTCCAGCAAAGTTCTAAATGGTCAAATTTCACATGGAGCTAAATGGTGACATTGAGGGGAGGAGCACAAGCGCTGACTTTCAGCTTTTCCCAGTTCTCTTTCCGATCCCACCCCACCTTTTCCTACCTCTGCCTCCTCTTCTGAGCACGCCCCACCCTCACTCTGCCTCTTCCTGGCCCCGCTCTTCCCTCTGCTCCTCAGCGCCTCCCACCCTCTACCAAACAGCTGATCAGTGGCAGGCGGGAGGCGCTGGGGAGGGTAGAGGGGAAGAGCTGATTGGTGGGACCTGCTGAACAGCTGATCAATGGGTGGCTGGTGAGTGCTGAGCACTCAATATTTTTTTCCGTGGGTGCTCCAGCCCTGGAGCACCCATGGAGTCAGCACCTATGAGGAGAAGGATAGAAGCCGCCATGTTCCTTATCAGTGAAAATGGTCTTGCTCAGAGTTGTTTTGGGCTGACAGTAGGGGAAAACACAAGAGCTTGTCCTTTATATTAAATATCTTACAGTGTCTGAGTGACCCAACAGATCCTGTCCTGATCCCAGTAATCAGACAAAGAAAACTCTACTACTACCTTAAGAGCCAGATTTGGCTACCTTCATGCATTGTGAATAGCACCTTGCTGCTCATGTAGTCTCACTGAAATCATGAGCCTATTCATATAGTAAAGTGATATTCAGTGTGAGTATGGGTATCAATCTCGTCTTCAGTGTTTTGTTTGCATTCCAGGTAAAGATCTTGTATAGCTATTCAACCTAAATGGTCATTCTATATCCTTTATTTCAGGATTGTGTGAATTTATTTCCCTGTATGGGAAAATTAATAATCTCATTTTTGTGATGAACTAGGATCATCAAAATTTTGGATATTGTCTGCCTTTGCAATGTATTTAATTTGGTGATTGTGTCCCCTTTACAGGTCTCTTTGGGGAGCAGACTGCTCTGACCCTTGCCACATAATCACGTTATTTGGTTTCTAACCACTCCCATTGGCTTTCCATTTTCTGTAGATGAATTCACTTTCAAATAACTTTCCTCAGTTTTAACCTTCAAAGAAAGCAGTGCTTTGCATTCTATCAGTGACAGAATGAATTTTTCTAGGATTTTATGCAGTGAATTCCCAGCCAGCTCCTGGAGCTAGCTGGGAAATATAGGTAAAGAAGATCTTGTTGGTCACCTTTGTACGCTCCTTTGGGATTTCTCCATCAATTGTAAATTGACAGGAGTTACCTAATATTTTTGTTCAATAGTTTTAAGGGTGAATCAGAGTTGGTTGAAGTAAAAAATATCCCAGAGCTTCTCCCTTGTGTCGCTCCCTAATCAAACCCTGCCCCACTCCAAAATCTTTTAGGGACATCTTTTTAAAGGGCATTTAACCCATTCCCTACAAACTGAACCAGGAATAGGCACATCACAGCTTTGGGCATGCACTTTACGTTTGTACGTTGCAAATGGCTGATTGATCTGTGCAAGAACCCTTTGTTACTAATTAGGCAGTTAAGACATCTCACTGGAATGCATGTACACAAGTGCAAGGTTTTGCCAGTGCCAAACTGATATTTAAAAATACACTTGTCCTCAACTTACACACACAGACTTCCAGCCACAATAAACAATCTGGATTTCAAATGTTCTGAGCTGTATCAAATCTGATTTTTTCCACCAGGACTATAGGTCATGATTGGTAGAAAAGCTTTTCAGAAGGAACTAGGATTTTATAAGAATATGTATTGCTCACATTGCTGACTCAAATAGTAATAAATACACTCTACCTCTTATGCATTAGAGGCAGAGGAAATCTGAAAGCAGAATGGGCGAGAGGTTTACCAGTTTGAGTTGCGGTAAGAAATCTTCTTGCTGCAGTATGAGCAATTTGCAATTTAGCTAAAACGTGTGTTGATAGCTACCTAAAAGGGCAAAGATTTCTATTTATCAGAAAAGTGTCTCCAACTCACGTCATGAAGCAATAGTTATATATATCAAGAGCAGATTCGAGTGTCTGTTCCTGGAAGAGAGTATGCAACACCACTATGACTTCCGCTTTAAGTTCTCCCTAAACATTGAAATAAACATTTAATGCTATGGATGTGCAAACCCCATTGATTTCAGGCCTTGTGGTTTTAGCAATAGAAAACCTTTGTGTTCAGTCCACTGGTGTGTGCAGTGTAAAGATGGGGAAAGTGAGATGAAGTGATGCATGCCCAGGGTCACACAGTTAGTCAAGGACAGAGTGAACTCAGGTCTCCTGACTCCCTTTCCATGCTCTAACTACTAGACAACACTGTCTCCCAACTGCTGCCTTCAAATCAATTGTGTCTGTTGGATTGTACAAACCTGAAAATGTCAAGTGAAATTGCCTTAGAGGCAAAGACGGGGAAAATACCCTCTAGAGCTTGATAGGGAAGAAAACAGGGTCCTCAGAGATTGCACTGGTAAAAGTTACGATTCCTTGTTGCATTCCTTGGTGCATTTGGGGGATTCTCAGCTCCATAATGAGAGAGAGGGTAGTTAAGTGGTAAACCAAAGAAACACTTCTTGATTCCCACTGATAAGTGAATGAAAGGAATAGAGCAAGTCATCACGCCATGTCTGGAGGTGGATTTGGGGAAGAGAGTGGTGGTGTTAACTTGCCAAGAAGACTTTGATCAGCTGCTTTTATTGATTTAATTTTGCATTCAATGTATGCTGTGGTTGCTAAGTAAATCAGGTAGAAATAGACAAGTGCACTTGAAAATGAAAGCTATTCTGTGTAATGAAAGGTGGACTCACTCCTGTCCTTATCAGTTTCCTTCCCCTACAAGTCTCACAGCTATGAGGAAGAACTTCAGAAATGGTCTTAGATAGACCCATTTTAAAAATCTATATCCATGCTTAAAATTACAAAATCCTTCTGTGGGGGAAAAATAATTCTGAGAGAGAGAGTTGAGGGCTGACAGGAGGCCAGTTCCACACTCTGTAGCCCACTGCAGTACAAGTCTAATCTTCTGCCCTTGACAAACTCAGTGGTGCCATCCCTAAAAGATGAATACTGTGCATATCGGGGAGGTTCAGAAAGACTGTCTGGGTCCATGCTCTTAAGAGCTTTAAATGCCACCAGTGGCACCTTAGAATGAATCCACCACCTTATAGACAGCCAATTGGAAGGAAGTCGGTGGGCCTGATGTGAGCAGGGCTGTTCAAATCAGTGAGGAAATGTGCTAGTGCATTCTGAACAAGCTGCAAAAGCGGATATGCCCAATTGTGAGTAAGACTAATGGGGAATTACGGTAGTCATGCCTTGTGATCCCAACGGCACATACTGATGGTGTGTGGTCATCAATGGAAAAGGACTGAGTGGGCACAAATTGCACAGCAGCAGTTTTTCTACCACACATGGTTTTCCCTGGAAATGATGTCACAAAGCCTAACCCCAAGATTCTTAACATTGCTCAGCTCTTTTAAGTTCCCTTAATCAGTGCTAACAGAGAGAGAGCCACCCCCTTAACAATCCTATTTATATACCAACCAGACTTCTGCATTCCCAGAGTTGAGGAAGAGGCAGCTTTTATTTTTAATACTATTAAAACTAAAAGAATTTGGTAGCTTTGTCAAGTCATACCATCTTCCACCTTTAAAAAGAGACTAAGCATATTTGGGCATCAGAGTGATAGGAACAATGAGTATTTAAAAGAAACCTGTTATGACAAGTGACTAAAACCCATAAATGAATGCAGAAGTCTGCTATTTAATGTAGTGTATGCTGGTATTTAAGCAGGTCTATATCTGTCAAACAAGCCTCTTTTTCTGAGACTGGCACAGACTGTTCTGCATTTGGTTTCTAGAATCAGCAAATTACATTGGCAGAACAAAGCTGTCATATTTGGTGGTATTTTGTTACATCCATTATCTCACTTAAGTTTAGACATCTCTTAGCAAAATCAGATCCCACTTAAAGACTGCCTTATTTTGCAACATTAAACGAAATGACAGGCTGCTTTAAAAAAAAGTTCATTAGTAAGCAATGAGTTGGTGGGAAAAACTCCACTGCTGCTTCAGATATGAAGAATGAAGACAAGAAATGCTGTAACCTTTTAATAATGGGCCAAGAACATGAATCAGAAATGTATTTGATTACACGACGGAACTAAGTAGTTTCAATAAACAATATTAAAGGGAATGAAAAGAATCAAGGCTGTTGAAATTGACTAAGAAGGTCTTACTCTGAGCTCTGCTAGAGGGATGGCAAGGTGCACCTCTGGTCCTTCAGTAGTGACATATATTTATACTATAAGTAGCACTGTCTTATCTCTGAAGGGAGGTGTGTTCAGCTCTCTAAGCCAGAGGACAGTGGTGATTAAATGAGATCCAGCATAGGCGTAGCCAGCATGTGTGAAAGGAATGTTAGCTGAAGTGTAGAATCCAGACTTCCCTTTTCTATGGGATATCCATAGTGACACAATGAAAAGGCGGAACTTTGAAAATGTTTTGGTAGTGATGATGTGCTTTTCCCACTCCCCGTGTTCTGCTAGAGCTTGGGGATTGCTACATATGGGGATACAAGAAATAGGCCTTATTTTAGCACCCATTTCCTCATTCAGCTCTTGTTTTATAGCTGCCTACTTGCAGGTGTCCCAGCCTGGTAATGGAGAGACGGGGAGAGGGATAGATCACACCCGTGTGGAGTGTGACCAGTGTATTGCATTGCAGTAACTGTCCAGATTTTTATTGCAAACGGGTGGTGGTAAACCCTCGCTAGGTGGAGTGAGACCGTGTGGAGTTGTATCATGGGGCACAGGGACAGCCATGGAAATGTGGGGTTGTATCACTGGGGGGAAATAGCCTATGAGAGCATGGCTGGGTGGAGCTAGGAAGAAATCATACCATTGGAGAGGGATGGTCAAGGGGAAAAAAAAGGCTGTATAGTGATATCCCAAACACAAGCAACACTTCCTCTACTGACACATACAGGCTTTCAAGTTCCTCTTAAAACCAATTAAGCAGTATTCAATATTTTTTTGTCACATTTTGTTTAACCTCTCTGAGGAAATAAGCATTCTTTGAAAAGTTACTGGATGCTCAAGAAGGTTCAGGTTGAACCTGCTTTATTCTCTGCATCTTAAATAGTACAAAGAAATGCTGTGATATTATGGACCCATAATTATAGGGTCTGGAGGACAACCTGTCTCTTCTGGCATTCTGAATTCACTTCAGCTGCAATAATACAGACAATAAAAGTACTTACTGGCCAACCCTATCATTTTAATGAAATCTGCACTTCAGGGTCTGTAGTGAAAAAGTGAGACTCGGAGGTGCTTATAAGCATAATATTTTTTCCCCTCTAAAGTTTATTGTGGCAGTGGTGGTGTTGCTTTAAAGTAAATTCAAATTGGGTAGCTAACTACTAGCTTATTGTGTTAAGCAGGTGAATTAAAGCCGAATAAGCCTGGTAGGAAAGGTCATTCAAAAAGCTTTAAATCTAATGTATTTTCAAAAATCAGAATTTAAGTGTGTGTGTGTGTGTGTGTGAGAGAGAGAGCGAGAGAGAGAGAGAAAGTGGTTTCTTTTTCTCCAGAAAGTGAATAATGTCATCGTTGATTTAATTAGCAAATTCTAGATGTGCTGACAAAGGAAATTTTCTTGGGAGATGCACTGTGTTGTGTCAGTGGTCTAAATGAATAGGCTGAGCTGAGTTCCTGGTAATAACAGATGAACAACACAACTCGCCAAACCTCAAACAGTGCATAAATCAATTTGCTGGGAATTAACCACTTGCTTCAAAATTAGGGGTTACTTGACAGGATTTCAGTGATTAGGTTGTCAGGGACCTGTATTTCTAGCTGGGATTTATCTATCATTGATATAAGTGCATCCCCTTACAGGGAGCAGACAGAGTATGGGTAGCAGTTCAGAGCAACCAGGCCAGAGGAATCATGGTTTTACTCTTTATTAGCACCAGACGGAATTAGGAGGTGGACAAAAGAGGTTAGAAAGGGACAATTATCACAAAGAAAATGTGCTGGCTTTGTGAACTGCTGCTAATGCCCAGGATATTAGTAAGAGAACTGTGAATGAGTAGAAGAGTTTTAGAATACTTGCACATCACATGGCTCTTCTGTGCAATAAGGAGCTTAACAGTTTGTTAAATGAGATGCCTAAAAATGTTCAATTATACAGAGAAATTAATGAAGAGCAGTAAGCCACTTGGAGGTCATTTCATCTCATGAAAGTTGAACGTTCATGTAATATATGCAGCCAGGTCTACCAAGTTTGATTAATCTTGTATTCCCATATACATCAGACAATGGCAGATGGGTGTTACCGAATGCATGGTAGAAAACTGTGAGATTAGGCACAGGCATAGCGATTAGATGCTATGGTAGAAAGAATAAAAAAGGATTATTGAATCATAAGGCAAAATGCTGAGAGTGCTGGTGATCAGTATCACTGAGGATTTTGCTTAGAGATAGTAGGCCAAGGGAATATCAGTTGGGTTGCCGAGTACTTGGTAGGCCTACTTCCGATATCATTCCCATTGTATTGTACCTAGCCTATTTGTGCATATCCCTTTCAAACTCCTCTCTTGGTAATCTGTTTCATTGTCCAGGTGCATTTATTGTTAAAGGTGTTTTCTGAAGTTCTCCTAAACAGTTGTCCAAGCTGATCATCTAGGAGGTTCGTTCCCCAAACTCTTCAAGTGACAGAACTCCAGTCCATAAATTTATAACCCAAATCCTTCCTTTTAACACCATTTCCCAAGCCAGCTCTCCTCTCTTTTCTCTCCTATGGACCTCAATATCAGTAGGTGCTCCAAAAACATCAACAAGTCATTGCTCTTCTTCAGTTTTTGAAGGACACAGAGTTCTGAATTTAGGGACAAATTCTCTGCTGCTATAAAATGTTGCCACTCCATTTAAGTCAACAAAGTGCAAAGAATGTAAATAAAAACTTCCTTGGAAGGCAATGGAGCTGCACTAATTTACAACAGCAGAGACTTTGGCTCTGCATTCTTAAACATCTTTGTCCTGTTTCTAGACAAGCTGTCTGTTCCAGTTTGTATAACAATGAGCAGCTTCTTTCCTTTTAAGAGTTCATTCATTCTCTGTATACCTTCACAGATTCTCCCTTCTGGGAGGCAGCATATCATCCTCCTATCCTTGCTTTACTTTCAGTACATTTGGTCAACCCTTTGCCTCACACAATAAGGCCTAGCACTTTCAACTCTTTGGAACCTTGTTGTCTAGTACTCTCCCCATGATCCTTTAGATCTCACTGTCACACCCCTGTTGTTCTTTTTTCACCCAGAGTCCCTCTCTAGAGTTTTCCTCATTTGCCTTATCTAGAACTCAATCTCTCTCCATCTTAACCCTTCCTTATCCTTCTATTTGAACTGCTTCAGGAACATCATCTTCATGTTCTTTGTGTTTCCTGCTCCATCTCTTTGATCTCCTTCAAGAACTCCCAATTACCTTGGTGTTTTCTGGCCCCTGGTTGTTGGACACTCTTTGATCTCTTACTTCTGTCTCTTCATTTACCAATAACTAATTCTTATTTCAGTTCTGGCCACTTGTTTGCATATATTTGCCTCACTGGTTTACCTTAACTCCTTTATTTGGCCTCAGAATCTCACAGCCCCCATACAGAGCTCCCAGAAAAGTCTTATTGCACAGATCCCTTTGCCAGAACTTAAAACCAACAACACGCATGCAGATCACCAGCCTGCA
The DNA here is from genome assembly GCF_016161935.1 of Mauremys reevesii. Lineage (NCBI taxonomy): Eukaryota > Metazoa > Chordata > Testudines > Geoemydidae > Mauremys > Mauremys reevesii. The sequence continues at coordinate 188,639,720 of NC_052624.1, read as the reverse complement.
CCTTACATTCAACCACTTGCCTCTTCAGCTACTGCAAGCTGTCAAAGAAGAAACTTATGAATTTAGATAAATGTGCCTAGTCTCCTGTTAGTGACTCCACTTGACACCGATGAAAATTATGCACCCAAATCCCTCCGATTTCAATGGAGGGAATAAAATCCTAAACATGAGTTCTCAAGATCTGAGCCTCTTGGATATTTCTAACAAGTTAGAATGATCCAACTCTGAAATTGTTCACTACATTTTCCCCTTCTCTTTGAAGCCAAAGTCTTCCTTATACACAAACACAAATGCTTCTTCATAGAGGTTGTAGAAATCTGCCTACAGAGAGACTGAACTGGCAGTAGCAACAGTGAAAGTATGAGCACCTCCTCCTGGGGAAGTCATCCAATATGATCGGGGTCACAAAATCACAACCTTAAAATCATCAAAAGAATGGATACATCCTGTACCGTTTTCTGTCCTCGTTATGGTCTCTGTCATGAGAACAAGGTGTCCCTGAATCTCAATATTTGAGATGCTGTCTTCTCATTCTCATCAAATAATCCCTGTTCTTGTGACAAAAGATTGTAAGTAACAGGAACAAAAATGGCCCCAAATGAAGCCATTCTCTTGACAAAGACTATAATGAGAACAGAAAATGGCACAAAATCAATTCATTCTCATGACAACCTGAAGATTGTAATGAGGACACGAAAAACAGTCTGAAATTTATCAATTCTTGTGACAACCTTGAGACAGTAATGAAAGCAGCAAATGCTATGAAAGTGGTCCACTCTCTTGATAGACACTGAAACAAAACCAGAAAATATCCTCACATTTATCCATCCTTTTGACAACCCTGAGAGTGGAACAAGAACCCAAAAGGTTAGGAAAATTAACCCATTCCTGTCACAAACAAGCCATTGAGTGTAATCACCAATTGTCCTTTTAAAATGGCACAACCGAGCAGAATGTGAGGAGTAGCTTTGTACTAGACTGTGTGAGTAATTAAGTTTCAGTACATATTTCCAAATAGCTTATATCTGGTTTAGCTACAAATTCAACAGAAGCTTAACATTTTCCTGATTTTTCAAGACCGATATTGAATGTTTGCAGACATTGGAGTTAAGTATCCTGCACTGGGTGAGACATTGCATTTCCAAATGTTTTTGTTAGAATTTTATTTAAAAATTCTGTTTGTATTTCTGTAGCGCCTACAGGTCCCAAACAATGTGTGGGCACCCAACCAATCTGCTAGGCCCTGTACAAACACAACACAGAGACAGTCCCTAGCTTACAATGTAAGACAAGAGACAACACTTTTCCTTCTCCACTCACACATGGGTGCATGCATATGTGACCTTGCACTCTGTATATTTTATGGAAATATGCTTATGAGTGTAAATATAATATAACTGGAATATGCTTTCTGCAAAAGGTCTCTTGTAAGGTATCATTACAAAGCTTATTATCTACTGAGTGTGTTACATTCATACAAATAAGATGATCATTCTTGTATCTGCAGCTGGAAATATGAAGTACCGTATTTTCCGGTGTATAAGACGACTGGGCGTATAAGATGACCCCCTAATTTTCCAGTTAAAACATAGGTTTGGCCTATACTCGCCGTATAAGACTACCCCCCCCTTCCGAGGCAACACCTGACTGCCCGGACTCCATCTACCACCATCCCAACAGACCCCAGGAACTCCCACGCGGCGCCTACCCAACCCCCCCTTCCACATCTCCTGTCTGCCCCCCCAGAACCTCTGCCCGATCCAACCCCTCCTCCCCCGCCCCAGTCCCAGCCCTGGCCCTGGCCTCTTACCCCTGCCGGGGGCCAGGGTTGGAGCCGCATCCGCGGGGCCCGGCTCCCCGGGCCAACACCGGGACTGGTGCCACAGCCGCGGGGCCCGGCTCCCCGGGCCGACACCGGGACCGGCGCCTCAGCCGCGGGGCCCGACTCCCTGGGCCCGGCCGACGCCGGAGCCAGAGCCGCAGCCGCGGGGCCTGACTCCCCGGGCCAACACCGGGACCGGCGCCGCAGCCGCGGGGCCCGACTCCCTGGGCCCGGCCGACACCGGAGCCGGAGCCGGAGCTGCAGCCGTGGGGCCCGACTCCCCTGGCTGGGCCCGAGCCGCAGCCGCGGGGCCCGAGCTGGGCCAGGTCCGAGCCGCGCAGGCGGGACCAGCCCGAGCCGGGGGTGCTTGGCTGGGACCGGGCTGGGGCGCTCGGCCAGGGCCAGGAGGAGCCGTCCCGCCCCCTCCCCCACACGCCCGGCTTACCTGCCCGCTCCTTTTTTCAGGCTTCCCGCGAACATTTGATTCGCGGGAAGCCGGGGAAGGGGAGGAGAAGGAGGGCGGAGCGTTCACGGGAGCGGTGTCATCTATTAAGCCTGCTCGGATTGGCTGAGTCAGAGAGGCGGGCTATTACAACCTTTGCCAATCCGAGCAGGCTTTGTATGCATTAATAGAATACACCGCTTGCCGGGATTGGCTCAGCGCGGTACATACAGTATCCGAAGCTGTTTATACCCGGCGTATAAGACGACCCCCGATTTTTGGGGGTTTTTTTTAGTATAAAAAGTCGTCTTATACACCGGAAAATACGGTATTACTCTGAAGTCCTCTTGTAACTATGCAAAGTGAGAGCCATTAATGGTGGCTTGGAATCTTGATGGCTCCCATTAGGGCAATTGGTTGTGAATGGCTCTGTTTACTCGCAAACCTTCCTGGGTACGTGCAAGCCAGCCCTGAAAGAATGGAGAATGAGGTTTTACAGTGACGTGATCATGTCACCTGGTACTGAAACCTGGTGCTTTTCCATTTAGAAGGAAAGGTGGGGACCCAGAGAGACAAAAGATTTTCACCTTGTGCCAAAGCTATAAAAGGGGGTGGAACAGAACAAAGGGGGCTGCTCGTCATGAGAAATCCCCTAGTTACCACCTGAGCTGGAACTAACAAGGTCTGTGCCAGGGGAAAGGATTGCGCCCAGACTAAAAAGGAGTCTAGTCTGTGAAAGAAGCTTATTGGAACATCTCTGAGGGTGAGATTTACCTGTATTCACTTTCTTAAATGTATTAGGCTTAGACTTGCGTATTTTGTTTTATTTTGCTTGGTAACTTACTTTGTTCTGTCTATTATTACTTGAAACCACTTAAATCCTACTTTTTATATTTAATAAAATTACTTTTGTTTATTAATTAACCAAGAGTAAATGATTAATACCTGGGGGAGCAAACAGCTGTGCATATCTCTCTATCAGTGTTATACAGGGCGGACAATTTATGAGTTTACCCTGTATAAGCTTTATACAGAGTAAAATGGATTTATGTGCGGGTTTGGATCTCATTGGGAACTGCGCGTCTGGGTTCTGGAGATAGGTGACTTGCTGACCAATTTTTGGCTAAAGTCTGCAGCTCTGGGGGCATGGACCAGACCTGGGTCTGTATTGCAGCAGGCTAGTGTGTCTGTCTCAACAAGGCAGGGTTCTAGAGTCCCAAGCTGGCAGTGGAAAATGGACTCAGAGGTAATTCCAGCATGTCAGGTGACGGCCTCAAAAGGGTCTCTGTAACCGAACCCGTCACAGCATGCACATCATATTGAAAAAGTTAATTTTTGTGTTCATTTGCATAAAAGTTAGGGAAAAGTACATGCTCAGGGACCCAATTTTCATTCTTTCATGCATGCAGCTAGGCGCCTAAATCAGTAATTAGGCATCAAAGTATTAGAAATCAATTTGGGGGACAGAAGAAAACGGGAAGGTGTATAGGGAGAAAAAAAAAGCAGAAATGTAAGTGAAGACCAGAAAGAATGGAGAAGAAGGAAAAGGGAGGGGAGAGGCGATTTGGTTGAGGTAATTGGATACTAGAAGGAAAGAGAGAGAGAAGGCACAGCAGCAGAAGAAGAGAAATGGAAGCAAAAATGCAGTAAAAGAGAGGAAGTAAACAGACAGGAAAAAAAAAGAGGTAAAATTGTCTGGAGCTAAAATACAAATGGAGAGGGAGTGGGATGTGAGATGAAAGTGAATAAGGAAATGTAAAAAGGGATGTGAAACTCCAAGTAATGCAAATTGAGGGCAAAAAGCTGAGTAAAGACACATGCACTGAGCTTGGAACGTAAATCACAGTGACTGCAATGATAAGCAGCTTCATTGTTTCTTGAAAGCCACATAAAACCAGTTGTGTTCTCTCACCTGAGCTAAAAACCTGATTTTTGAGAGAAGGCCTCTTATTTTGCCAACTCAGTTGTGTTGCCACAATTAATTGCAGTTTTGTTTTGTGCCTGAAAATGGTATGATTTAATGACATAGCTACTTGGTTGCACCTGCTGCTCAGTGCCTGGAAGGCTAACTTCTATCATTTGTGCCCACAATTAAAGTTGCTGGAATTAATTTTAGATGCCGAATCGAACCCCATAAAATCGGAAGCTGGGTTGAAGTCATTTAAAAATGTATCCCAAAATCTTTGGCTGGCACCTGACATATGACCTTTGTTTCTGTGTGTGTGTGTTTGTGTGTGTGTTTAAACTACTCAAGCAAAATATAAGTGATCAGTAGAAAGAGAAAATCATTTTGAAGTCCCCTGCTATAAAAGTCAGTATCTCCCAGAGTGGACAAGCCAGCCTTTCAAAAAGTGTAAATGCTTAACCTCAGTCAAGTAGGATCAAAGGGCAGCATGCTGGATTGCTGGACAAGGGCCAGAGAGGGAGAAAGTGTCAGCATGTGCATATGGGAAATATGCCGAGGCCTTCTCCTGAGTTCCCAGTACCTTTTTCTATTCACTTTTCAGATTTACAGTCTATTGGCACCTGAACACCTCTTTGGGGGTTCTTCACAATGTGCTATAGTATGAACTTAGTCTTCATTTAAAAATAAATCCACACCTCCCCTCTAATGGGTATGTCTCTTTAAAAAAAATCAGTTGTTACAGTCATTGTTGCCCCACTGCCAGCTTTATGCCTTCAACTAATGTGCTTCTCCAGAAACAGTCTTTAAATGAGAAGTTACGGCTGCTTTTCTGATTGAAACAAACTAGTGTTGATTGCTGATCAGCCATCTGTAAAGGAGGGCATCTCAGGGAGGATATGAGCTAATGAAAAAATGGACCTGATTTGAAAGTGTGATGTGCTTCATGCCACAGGCCGGTCTGAGTGGCATGAGATTATATCAGTGCAAGTGAGAGGTAGATTGAGAATAAGTAACTTCTGTCTTAAAGATTAAATGGCAAATTTGCTATTAAATGTGAAAGACATAAAATGGAATTAACGCTTTGAGGGTGTTAGCTGTGGTTATATACACTCTGCAAATGGCACTTCTATCCTGTCACTTGCATTGGCAAATGGCACACTCTTCTCATTGCAGCTCAATTAATACTCATTCGGAAGTATCAATTAAGGAAATGAGAAATGAAGTGTTGACCCTTAGCAACCGCCTACACATCACCCACTTCAGAGGCATGTTTCGTGTGGCATTACTTCTCCAAATGACCTTTGTAACTGGTAAAATATTATTGATGAAATCATTAGGTTTCTCAGTCACCAATTGATAATTCTCATCTAGGTTGCTGGGTGCTGATAACATTACCCTTGTTGTAACTAAGAGAGAGAGTACGGGGATGGAGGTATGTGGGGTTTTCTACGTAATCCTGCATGTTATTTCCTGCGTTTCCAAAATCATTCATAGCACATCCAAATAGACAGTGATGATCAAATGAAAAAGAACATTCACTTTTAACTGTAGCTGCCATGCTTTATTGTGTGTGATGTGTTAAGCTGAACTTCATTGTGTTATGTCTCATTGTTATATAGCACCCTGCTGTATACTTGTGATATGTGACATGATATAATGGGACATAAGTAAAGATTGGGCTGAGATGAAACATTTGGATCCAAATCTGGATTTTAACCACCCCCCACCCCCAACCCCATCCAAATTTTGTTTTGCAGGGGCTATGGATCTGGATTTTGTTTTAGTTGATCATAAAGATAGGGTCCAGGCACAGAATCCAAACTGGATATTGATCTGAATTTTAAGTACCCCAAAGTTCAAAGGTATTTAAATTCAGAGTTTAGGATGTCAAATGCATGCTCTCTAGACAAAAGCAATCAAATACAGAGCAGCTAGTAAAATAAAATATTTATTTTTAGATTGCATTTGTACCATTCAGTCTTTTTACTAACAGAAGCAATTTTATTCTGAAACTCCATCTGGTTCAGATCCCTCTAATGTGAATCACTATCCCAGTACCACTCCCCTGAATAACCAAACCCTCAGTCACCTAGTTGTTTTATTATTTCCACAAAAACCTTTTAGATAATATGGGTTTTGTGGCATATATGTATATGCTTTGTGTCAGTTCTTTAACGTGTTTTACTGTTTGTATCAATAGCTGTAGAATGTTTAATGTTAAATATTTTCCAGTAGAACTTTAAATATAAAAAACTAATTTGGTTGATGAATTTAGTCCACCCAAGAGTGAAAGATTAGTAGCACTAGCTTGATCATAGTGTTGGCAGACTTCCCCACTTGACTTTTGGCCTGGTGTTAACTAGCAAGTCATTTTCATTTTTACTCTAAGATAGGGATGATAGGTCTCCAGTATTAAAAGGCCAGTGAGCTAACACTAGATCTTATCATTTTCTTCCTATACCATCAATCCCAACAGTCCCCATTTCAGACTGAATGCCTCAACAGTGTGTGCGGTACTGTAGCTCTGTTGGTCCCAAGATATTAGAGAGACAAGGTGGGTAGGATAATATCTTGGTTCAATAAAAGATATTGCTTCATGCACCTTGCTCCTAACACTGGTAGGCTGAGATTTTCAATGTCATTTAAGGGATTTGGACCCCAAAGTCCCATAATTAATTTATTATTATTTATTAATTACCTTACCACCTAGGAACCCTAGTCGTGGACCAGGACCCCATTGCGCTAGGTGCTTTAAAACATAGAACAAAAAGATGGTCCCTGCCCTGAAGAGCTTACAATCTAAGTGAAATTATTAGGAGCTTGGCGTCCAAATTAATTAGGTAGCTTTGAAATGCTCATCCATAATGTTTACCTAAGGCTGTCTAAGAATAAGCTTACCAATGCAGCAGATACCCCACTAGAAATGAGGTGCTCAGGTACTATGATTAATTGGGCCAAATAACTTACATGGGTGGATAGATGAAAATGATATGGCTTAACTGTATACTAATCATTGAAAATTCCAGACAATACATGGGTGATGATTGGTGTGGCAGTCCTCACTATCTGAAGGCCAGATTCTGTCACTCATGCATGCTAATTAGTGCCCTACTAAGTGAGCAGCTCCATTACTATCAAGGACGTATTGCTATCATGGTCAATGGGGATATTTGCAGAGTAAGGTATGGTACTAAACAATGTGAGTAATGGGGGGACAGAATCCGTCTGTGGATAAATAAAGGCCAGAACTATCCAGTTAAGAGATGAATAGCAAATTGTATCTATCCGTAATTTACCCCATTGTGAGTATGCATTATGAGATGGTCTTTAATTATGTGATCACAGGCTGGATCATGCTCTGGGGGTGAATCAGGGTTGTGTAGTGAAGGAAGCTGTCTATAGGACCACCTGCCTCGTTTGTTGCAGCAGTTGGAAGGGGTGTAGTGAATGAGGAAGGAAACCGCAGGAAGAGAAGGAGGGTTTCATGGTTAATACGGTTGAATGTTGCCCCGCAGAACTGGATTCTATCCCTGTCTCTGCCACAGAGTTGCTTTGGGATGCTGGCTGAGTCATAGGAAATGAGCAGATAACGAGACAGAAAATATCACATTGCCTCTATATAAATCCATGGTATACTCACATCTTGAATACTGCATGCAGATCTGGTTGCCCCATCTCAAAAAAGATATATTGGAAAAGGTACAGAAAAGGGCAACAAAAATTATTAGGGGTATGGAACAGCTTCCATATGAGGAGAGTTTAAAAAGACTGGGACTTTTCAGCTTCGGAAAAAAGATGACTAAGGGGGGATATGATTGAGGTCTATAAAGTCATGACTTGTGTGGAGAAAGTAAATAAGGAAATGTTATTTACACCTTCTCATAACACAAGAACTAGGGGTTATCAAATGAGATTAATAGGCAGCAGGTTTAAAACAAACAAAACAAAGTATTTCTTCACACAACACACAGTCAGTCTGTGGAACTCCTTGCCAGAGGATGATGTGAAGGCCAAGACTATAACAGGGTTCAAAAAAGAATTAGATACATTCGTAGAGGAGAGGTCCATCAATAGCCATTATCCAGGATGGACAGGGATAGTGTCTCTAGCTTGTGTTTGCCAGAAGATGGGAATGGGCGACGGGATGGATCACTTGATTACTACCTGTTTTGTTCTTTTCCTCTGAAGCACCTGGCATTGGCCACTTAGGACCTTAGGTCTGACCCAGTATAGCTGTTCTTATTTAAGCTAAACTTTTCACAGGTTGCCATGGATTGTTCCTCATGTTCGGGGTACCCAATATGTGACACCTGAGGTCTGATTTTCAGGAGTGCCTGGGCACTGGCAACTGCAATTGAGGTTAATAGGAGCTCTGCTCTGAACATTCAAAGTATAAAAATGCTAAATACTCTGGATAATGAGACCTTGGTCTTCTCAAACTGAGAACCCAACATTAGTTAATACATTTGACAACTTTAGCTTTAATCTCTGTTTCTTAGTTCTCCACATGAAAAACAGGGAAAATAATATCACCTCAGCTCACAGTGGCATTTTGAAGATAAATTCATTAATGTTGGTAAAGAGCTAGAATACTATCATGAAAGCACCACAGAAAAGTGCATATGGTAATAAATCTATATTCAGCGCAGAGTTTGGATAGAGTGCAGTAAATATTGCATGGGGCTAGACATTGAAAAGTGGGGATAAAAAGAAATATTAAATAGCTACCCATTTAGTCAGCATCATCCAGCCTGTGTACTGAATGAAACTGAGGTTCTGTGGAAAAATAACATGCCATCATGTAATTAAAGATATCATAACTAAGGCTGCAAGTTTGTCATGGAGGTCACGGATTCCATGACTTTCCAGGACCTCTGTGACTTTTGCAGTGGCTGGTGCAGCTGGCTTGGGGGCTGCCTGAGCAGCTGTACTGGCTGCTACTGGGGCAGTCTCGGGCCACTGCACCCTCCTCCTCAGCAGCAGCAGGAGTTGGGGGTGAGGGCTCTGGGTGGCACTTACCTCAGGGGAGCTCCCCGGAAGTGGCGACATCCCTCAGCTCTTAGGTGGAGGTGTGGCCAGGCAGCTCTGGCCTGCCTCCACCTCCGCCTGCGGGCACCATCCTCGCAGCTCCCATTGGCCATGGTTCCTGGCCAATGAGAGCTGCGGAGCCGGCACTCAGGGCGGAGGCAGTGCACAGAGCACCCTGCCTAGAAGTTGAGGGAGGGGGATATCACTGCTTCTGGGGAGATGAGAAGCCAGGTAAGAAGCCTGCCAGCCCCACGAACCCCCCAGCACCAGCACCAGTGGTGGTCCCGGGCCATGCACCCCCACCCCCTCCCCAGCACCTGAGGTACCCCCAGGCCTCTCCCCTCCCCCAAGATTTAGTCAGGGGTATATAGTAAAAGTCATGGACAGGTCACGGGCCATGAATTTTTGCTTACAGCCTGTAACCTGTCCATGACTTTTACTAAAAATACCCGTGACTAAACCATAACCTTAATCATAACGCATGTGCACAAGGCATTTACTAACTTTTGAGTGCTTGATGTGGCAACTTCAATGTTCTTTTAATATATTTTGCTGTTATACATATATAGCATTTACTATGTGTTAATGAGTTCGATTGAGAGACCTTCCTCTCTGTTTCAAAGCATGGTATATTGTAGGTAATGTCTACATTAGCTCATATGTGCTTTATGGTTGTAATAATATGTGGGCAAATTTTGGAGGTACTCAGTATCAGAAACCTGATTATTTATGGAGGGAGACAAATGAAAGCATATCTTTTAAATAAGTTAAATATTCTTTTCTTGTTCCTGGAGGTACCATTTTAGGGCATGGTAAAGCAGCTGCTATTGGCTCTCACTGGGATAAAGCAGAGATGGATGGACAGGTATAGCTGCATTGCACTCATTTAACAGAACCCCCTCACTCTGAGGATGAAAACGTAAAAGAATGTGAAGGTGAAACTTAAAATGTATATGAATGTTCCTTTCATCTAAGAGAGGACAACTAACGAACCAGATGGAACACAGTATTTTCTTTGCAGGTGTTCCATCAGCTTTATAATGACACATCTTGGAATAGGAGAGTCACAGTGGACTCTCTTGCTTAACTGTCGTCATCACTTACCATTTGCAGAATGGAAGGTTTTCTGATCCTGAGTCCGTGTGCATGACTCATCCTCCCTGGCTTACAGGGAATAATAGTATCTCTTAAACAGCATAGTCTCATCATCAAAGCCCTGTGTACTATGTGGCATGTAAGACCCAAATGAAGTGGCAAGCGCTGCACATACCCACTTCCATTTTAGGGCACAGAGATGCACAGTAGAATATTGCTACTATGGCAAATTAAGGAATTATGCAGCAATGTTAATTGGTTATGAAATCACTCAATAACCATCAGTTTTGATTAAATCATTTTAAAAATGAAATCACAAAGTGAAAACCTACAATGAATGTATTATGTTTACTTGCATCCTATCTGAGGAATAACACTCCCGTGAGTCTCAGGTGCAGTGCAAGAAAGGAGGCATTTTGGTTTGTAGGGCCAGCTGGGGATAGGCATGAGTAGATCACAAAGAGGATTACAAGTGGAGGTGGCTAAATTTCAGAAGTCTCATGCTGCATATTCTTGTGGTGTTTTGGACCTGTGCAATGACTATTGCTTTTCCATGCTGCACAATTTATAAGTTGTGCTTGAGTGGTACTTTGCTCCAGCAGGGCTTAGGAAGACACTGAGAGAAAGCCTTCACCCCCATAAAAGTGACTCTGCCTTCCTATCTCCAGGAGATTGAAGGACAAGTTGCTCTTGTCTCTGCTGCTGTCCTGAACTTCAGAAAATCTCCCTCTTGCTGTTTTCCACTCTGTCCTTTTATGGGCAGCAGCATAGGAACAGGCTCAAGAAACCCCCAGGAACTTTCCCCGTTGGAGGAAAACACAGAAAAAGGAGGAGGAAGGCAAAATGGTTGGTGACTAGTAGCTCCTTAAATCAAGACACTACGACTTGATACTGAGATACATAAATCTAGGGTTTATTGATCGAGTTGCACTATATGAGTAGCCACCCAGCATTCCTGAAGCCCTAGCCCAGTATTCACTGGGATGGATTACTATAATGCACACTCCTTAGGGTGGTGTATCGTGCATGTACACTGCACATGCCCCTAGCACAGGTATGAGGAGCAGTGTTGAGGGCGAGGCACTGCTTAGATGAGTAAAGACGTACCCGCCAATCCGGAGCAGGCCGATTGAGCTGCTGCGAAAGTGCCGCCGCCGCCGATCCTGACGTGCTGCCCCGACAATGGACACGCTTTCTATTGGCCGCCCCAGGCGCCTGCTTCCTTTGCTGGTGCCTGAAGCCGGCTCTGACCATCCCTGACAAGTGTTTGTCTAACTTACTCTTAAAACTCTCCAATGACTGAGATTCCACAACCTCCCTAGGCAATTTATTCCAGTGCTTAACCACCCTGACAGTTAGCAAGTTTTCCCTAATGTCCATCCTGAATCTCCCTTGCTGCAATTAAGCTCCTTGATTCTTGTCCTGTACTCAGAAGTTCCTCCTTCTTGTAACAACCTTTTATGTATTGGAAAACTATCATGTCCCCACCTTGGTCTTCTCTTCTCCAGATTAAAAAAACCCAGTGTTTTCAATCTTCCCTCATAGGTCACGTTTTCTAGATCTTTAAGCATTTTTGCTGCTCTCCCCTGGACTTGGTGAAATATGATGCCCAGAACTGGACAGAATACTCCAGCTGAGGCCACATCTGTGCAAAAGAATTACTTATCATGTCTTGCTTACAGCACTCCTGCTAATACATCCCAGAATGATGTTGTGTGGTGTGTTGTGCGTTTTTGTTTGTTTGTTTGTTTTTTGTTTTTTACAAAAGTGTTATACTGTTGACTCATATTTATCTTTTGATTCACCATGGCCCCCAGATCCCTTTCCCCAGTACTCCTTCCTAGGCAGTCATTTCCCGTTTTGCATGTGTGCGATTGATTGTTTCTTCCTAAGTGGAGTACTTTGCATTTTTCCTTATTGAATTTCATCTTATCTACTTCAGATCATTTTTCCAATTTGTCCAGATCATTTTGAATTTTAATCCTATCCTACAAAGCACTTGCAACCACTTCCAGCTTGGTATTGTCGGCAAACTTTGTAAGTGTACTCTCTGTGCCACTATCTAAATCATTGATGAAAATACTGAACAGAACTGGACCCAGGACTGATCCCTGCAGGACCCAACTGGATATGCCTGTCCACCTTGACTATGAACCACTTGACTGTGATAGCTACTCTCTGGGAATGGTTTTCCAACCAGTTCCGTGCCCATCTTATAGTAGATCCTTGAAGATGTATTGGCCAAAGGTGGCATTATAATGGGGTGAATAACTCAAAAAATGTCTGCAAATAATTATTTTACTAAAACTTTGAATTTGTTTTGTCTGCGTTTTTGCTCCTTTTCTGTTTATTTTTCCGTGAATGGTCTTGTGAATGAGTTGACTTGTAGGAATGGCCATGGAGACAGCATATTTTAAGCAACTACTGGGGAATGTTTTCAGAAAACAAATTTTAAACTCATAAAAGTGAGTATCATTACCAGCAACCTGAGTCTAAGAGATAGGCTTAACCAATCAAGGAGCAGAAACAATAGCATGTGATTCATGTGTCCAGTCAAAAGTAACCCAAACTGCTTGTGTAGAAGCTTCAGAACAAGAATTATTAGCAGAAATTATTCATTGTAGATCATTTTGAATAATGAGCAAATCTGAGAAAATAATGAACTGCACACAGACAGTTCTCATAGAAGAAAAATAGAAGCTAAAATTAATCAAATTCTTTGTTACAAATTTATTTGCTCTGCTCTAGGTGTTGGTATAACAGAGTCTGTAGCCTGACACTAACAGAATAATTAAAATATTAAAATGGCTCAATTTTAATCTTTGATCACATGTCTAGATCTCTTTGAAGAAATGTCATGTTTACTCATGATTCATAATAAAGAAAAGTAGAAATGTCATTGTTAGAAGCACTGTTTTCACTGCATCTCACATCAAGATTTGCAGGCAAACTATTATTCGCACTTTCTTTTTAACTTTGTAGGTGTATGTTTCTCAGAAGAACTGGGGCGGCTCTAGCTTTTTTGCTGCCCAAAGCATGGCAAGCAGGCTGCCTTCGGCGGCTTGCTTGCAGGAGGTCTGCTGGTCCCGTGGCTTCGGTGTACCCGCTGCCGTATTGCCGCTGAATCTGCAGGACCAGCGGACCTCCCGCAGGCAAGCTGCCGAAGGCTGCCTGACTGCCGCCCTCGCAGGGACAGGCAGGGCCCCACCACGGCTTGCCGCCCAGGCACGTGCTTGGAGCACTGGTGCCTGAAGCTACCGATGGGTCCATCTTTTCAAAATTGGGGGATATTCTCATATGGAAAATCAGAGCCCGTGTATACACACCAGCTATTTTTTGGGATGGTGCTGTCTGATCTCCAGCTCTCCCTCTTGCCCTTAGAAGCCAGTCTACAAATGTTATTGCAGCTGGAGGTTATTTATGGTAATACATTACAGTATACAAGTATTATAGTGTATTTTGTAAAAGAAATGATGCCTTACTATCAGGAGACTGCACTTCAGCAATCTGCTATGAACTCCTAGTTGACAAATGGGGAAAGTTACCTCCGTCATCCCAGTTTTGCCAATTAGTGAAATAAGATTTACAGGGTGTCTGTATTACTCGTGGGGAGGGATAGCTCAGTGGTTTGGGCATTGGTCTGCTAAACCAAGGATGGTGAGTTCAATCCTTAAGAGGGCCATTTAGGGATCCTGGGCAAAAATCAGTACTTGGTCCTGCTAGTGAAGGAAGGACTCAATGACCTTTCAGGGTGCCTTCCTGCTCTATGAGATAGGTATCTCTCTCTCTCTCTCTCTCTATATATATATATATACATACACACACTCTTGCTGCTGCAAGTACATCTGTATAAAGCCATCACAGTTAATATACCTCTACCTTAATATAACGCTGTCCTCAGGAGCCAAAAAATCTTTCCGAATTATATCAAACTTGCTTTGATCCACCCAAGTGCACAGCCTCACCCCCCTCAAGGGCAATGCTTTACTGCATTATATCCAAATTTGTGTTATATCTGGTCACGTTATATAGGGGTAGAAGTGTATATCACTTGTGCATGTGCATACTTGGGTGCTTCTCTCAGCACTGCACAGACTCACCAGGAATGCTTGTATTGATGTGCAGTGCACATTGGGTAGACATCCAATGTGCAACTCACCACTGTTTGCACACAGCATTTTGGGAAGTTTGGGCAATGTATGGTGGGGCAGAAATGAATTGTGCAGGAGTGACTGGGACTGTGGGTCAAGTGTCCATCATGCAATTTCTCCACACCATCATGTCCTCTATCCCATAATTTTAGTGCCTATTTTTAAAATCCCACGAACCAGCCTGGGACTTGTTGCTGTCCATCGTCTCTGACAAGCCTGGAGTCTGAACAGCTCTGCAACTGTTGTCATGAACATTGCAAGCAGAGGATGCATGATCCTCTGGTATTTGCAGAGCCTCAAGGAGAGCCGCGGAGAACATAATTTCCTGAAGAACTGTGGGACATAGCGAGAACCAATTCAGAGTTGTGGGTGACATTCACAAAGCAGCTGCCAAGTGTGGAGTGCTGCTTCTCTGCCCAAGAAATCAGCTGGTGGGATTGCATCATAATGCAGGCTTGGGACTATGAGCACTGGCTGCAGAACTTTCAAATGCAGAAGGCTACATTCCTGAATCTGTGTGTGGAGCTCACCCCAGTCCCCTCAGTGCAGGGACACCAAAATCAGCACTGCGCTGACAGTAGAGATGCGAGTAGTGATTGCTCTGTGGAAACTTGCAATGCTGGATTGCACCCCCTCAGTGGGAAATCATTTTGGAGTTGTAAAATCCACTGTGGAGCTGTCGTCACACAAGTGCACAGGGCCTTTAACAGCCTCCTGCTATGCAGGACTGTGACTCTCAGCAATGTACAGGACAAAATTGCTGCTAAGCCATCCATGAGGTTCTAGAGCTGCAGTGGAGTGATAGCATGCATATCCATATTTTGGCACCAGACCACCTTGCCACATAGTACCTCAACAGGAAAGTCTATTTTTCTATGGCAAGGGTTCCCAAACCTGGTTCATGGCTTGTTCAGAGTAAGCCCCTGGCAGGCCGCGAGACACTTTGTTTACCTGAGCGTCCGCCGGTAAGGCCGCTCACAGCTCCCAGTGGCCATGGGTTGCCGTTTCTGGCCAATGGGAGCTGCGGGAAATGATGGCCCGGCCCACGCTGCTTCCTGCAGCTCTCATTGGCGGGAAACGGTGAACCGTGGCCACTGAGAGCTGCGAGCGGTCATACCTGCAGACGCTCAGGTAAACAAAGCATCTCGCGGCCTGCCAGGGGCTTACCCTGAACAAGCTGCAAACCAAGTTTGGGAACCCATGTTCTATGGTAATGCAAGCACTGGTGGATCACTGAGAACACTTCACTGACATCAAGGTAGGCTGGTCAGGGAAAGTGCATGACACTTGTGTCTTTAAGAGCACAGGACTGTTCAGAAAGCAACAAGCAGGGACTTACTTTCCCAATCAGCAGATTACCGCTGGCAATGTTGGAAATACCAGTAGTGATACTGGAAGACCCAGACTACCCCTTACTGTCCTGGCTCACGAAGCCATACACCTGCCATCTCAAGAGCACCAAGGAAAGATTCAGCTACTGGCTCAGCAGTTGCAGAATGACAGTTGAATGTACTTTTAGTAGATTGATAGAGCGCTTGCATTATTTATTCACAAGAAAAATATCCCAATGGTTATAACTGCCTGCGGTGTCCTGCATGATATCTGTGAAACAAAGGAGGAAAAGTTGCCACTGGGGTGGAGTAGAGTAGCTGTCTGCTGAGTTTGAACTGTCAGACACAAGGACAGATGTGGAGCTATGCTGCTCGGGGAGGCTTTGAAAGAGCAGTTTAACAGTGAGCCACTGTCCTGTGGTGTGGTGTGGTGTACTGTGCTCTAACTGACCCCGGAGTTTGGGGCCTGTTAGGAATTATGTGCTGGTTGGTATCACTGACAATGCAACTATTAATTTTTCAGTGCTTGCTGTACATTTATGATTATTACACTATCTTTGTCACTGATCCTATGAGTTGTCACAGTGTACAATAACATGTAAGTGGGTGCTTTCGCTACCACAAGGCATTCTACAACATATGTTGGGAACTAATAAAGATGAATTATTTTCTAAACAATAGAGTTTTATTGAGTAATGAAAACACTTCAAAATTCAGTGCAAGTTGAAAGCAAATACATTATAAACTTAATAAATTTATGGAACTGAGCTTGGAGAAGAAACATTTGTGTCCATTTTAACTACACATACATCAACCGTGTCACTCACAGGTTAGTGTAGGTGAAGCTGTGGTTGTCCTTAATGTCCCCTGGTGTGGAGTGGAAGGGGTATAGATACAGCCCCAGACACCATGTGGAATGTAGGAGGAGGACTGTAGGGAGGTGCTATACTAGAGTTCTCCAGAGGGAGGCAAGCCCAGCATTGTTGAACCTGTAAGTCCATAGCTCTCCAACATCTGTGTTTGCTGCTGGAAAAGCCCCACTATGTCCTAGTGCAGCTCCTTCTCCTTTTCCTGCTGGGAATCCTGGGCCTTCCTCTTTCCTTCTCAAAAGCGTCTTCAGTATTCATCCTCCAGACCTTCTGTTCATAATCTGATGCAGCACTGGCTTACAGGATCTTGGCAAACATGTCATCTCGAAGCCCCCTCTTTCTCCTCCTTATCTGACTCAGGCAGTCCATGGAAGGGGGAACCCTTCAAGGCTGCAATGGCAGCTACAGATAAAACACAGAGATACCATTGTCAGTATACTCACAATGGAAAGCGAAAGTTACAATGCAGAATGCCCTTCCTTGCTCCCCTAATGTTTTAAACAAGATATGCCTATTGACACTTCTGCTTGGGCATGCTTTTTCATAGCATCACTCATAGCAACAGCTATGAGGAGTAGGGCCTGCCAGGCATGAAGGAAATGAGGAAGGAATTTCTCAGTTGCATGAAACTATGATGATTATAGGGCAATGGCACTGAATAGTGGCAATGGTGATTTTAGCTGGTATCTCACTTCTTTGGGTAACAAAGGCACAGAGAGTGCAGCTGCTGCTGGTCACCTGGGCCTGTATGCTGGTAGCCTGTTTACTGCAATAGTGCCTGCCAAAGTTATCCCGAATGACGTAGGAAAGTATCCTGCTGCTGAAGAAGAAATAAGGCTGCCATCCCTAGGAACCTCCAGGAGAGGATTGCAGAGTACCCTCATGAAGGTTTCACAGAGATCTCTCAGGAGGATTCAAGGGACATCCGTATGCACATAAACAAACTTCTCCACAGCCCCTCCCACCTGCCTAACTCTACAGGGGAATGAAAAGCAGGTAACCCCGGGTCACATGTCCCTCATCCTCACTGTTCAGGGCAGGAGAGTGAGTCTTGGGCTCCTTGGAAGTATCCTGGGAGGTGGGGCTGGGTGGTGGTGGGCTGTCCCCCAGATATGACGTGCAGCTCTTTGTAAAAGCAGCAGGTATGTTGCTCAGCCCCAGATTAGCTGTTGGCTATCCTGGCCTTCTGATACGCTTGCTGCAGTTCCTTCACTTCTGGGTGACACTGCTGCTGATCCCTGTCATATCCCTTCTCCTGCATCCCTCAGGCAATCCAATCGTAGCTGTCCATGTTTAGAGGGCTGGTCCGTAGCTCTTATCTCCACAGGCCCAGGAGATCAAATATCTCCTGTCTACTGTAGGCTGGAGCACATCTAGAGCGTGTAGCCAGCATGGTCAGCTGGGCAGTTGCAGACAACAGTGGAGAGCTGCTAGGTGTGCTCACCAAGCTGGACAATCAAGAAAAGACATTTCAAAAATTCAGTGTTTTAAAGTGGGGGTGAGGGTTCTGGTCTCCATGACCCTTGGGCAGTGGAGTTAACAACTGTGATCGGAGCGGTCAGTGTCAGGCAGTGTGGGACAGCTGTTGGAGGACTGTTAGGGGTGACATTGATAACGCACTGTCTACATTTGTGCTGCATTGACCTCGGCTCAATGACCATCAACCATGGCTCAATGCTGCTTGAGGAGATGATGATACTAATTTGGCCTAATGGAGGTCTTCCAGCAGTGGGAAATGCATTTAAGTACCATAGAATCATAGAATATCAGGGTTGGAAGGGACCTCAGGAGGTCATCTTGTCCAACCCCCTGCTCAAAGCAGGACCAATCCCCAAGTAATCATCCCAGTAAGGGCTTTGTCAAGCCTGACCTTACAACCCTCTAGGGAAGGAGATTCCACCACCTCCCTAGGTAACCTATTCCAGTGCTTCACCACCCTCTTAGTGAAAAAGTTTTTCCTAATATCCAACCTAAACCTCCACCACTGCAACTTGAGACCATTATTCCTTGTTCTGTCATCTGGTACCACTGAGAACAGTCTAGATCCATCCTCTTTGGAACCCCCTTTCAGGTAGTTGAAAGCAACTATCAAATACCCCCTCATTCTTCTCTTCTGCAGACTAAATAATCCCAGTTCCCTCAGCTTCTCCTCATAAGTCACGTGCTCCAGCCCCCTAATCATTTTTGTTGCCCTCCGCTGGACTCTCTCCAATTTTTCCACATCCTTCTTGTAGTGTAGCCCACAACTGGACACAGTACTCCAGATGAGGCCTCACCAATGCTGAATAGAGGGGAATGTTCACGTCCCTTGATCTGCTGGCAATGCTCCTACTAATACAGCCCAAAATGCTGTTAGCCTTCTTGGCAAGAAGGGCACACTGTTGACTCATATCCAGCTTCTCGTCCTCTGTAACCCGTAGGTCCTTTTCTGCAGAACTGCTGCCTAGCCACTCGGTCCCTAGTCTGTAGCAGTACATGGGATTCTTCCGTCCTAAGTGCAGGACTCTGCAATTGTCCTTGTTGAACTTCATCAGATTTATTTTGGCCCAATCCTCTAATTTGTCTAGGTCCCTCTGTATCCTATCCTTACCCTCCAGCGTATCTACTACTCCCCCCAGTTTAGTGTCATCTGCAAACTTGCTGAGGGTGCAGTCCACACCATCCTCCAGATCGTTAATGAACATATTGAACATAACCAGCCCCAGGACCCTTGGGGCACTCTGCTTGATATCGGCTGCCAAGTAGACATGGAGCCATTGATCACTACCCGTTGAGCCCGATGACCTAGCCAGCTTTCTATCCACCTTTTAGTCCAGTGTAGATAAATGCACAACTAGGTTGACACAATGTGATTTACATTGACTTAACTTGGTAGTGTACACTAGTCTTCTGTGTGGTTCTACTGTATTGGCATTGTGATACAGCAGGACCTGAGGGCAGCAGAAGAGTGATAGATGAGAGGCATATAAACCCTAGGATGATCAGAGCCTTATTCCCTGTAGACTAAGGAGAGGTTACTACAGGGTAATTACAGCACCTGATGCCAATTAAGGCCCTGCCTGAGACCTAATAATAACCCATGCTTCAGTCAGACAGGAGAGGGGAAGGAGAGCTGACTGTAGTTTAGAGGAGTACTGGTGTTGACCAGACGATTAGAGAACCAGGGATAGGGGGACCCTGCCCAAGCAGGCTAGAGGGACTCCTCCAACACAGAGGTCTGAGAGAAAGCTGGCCCAAGGGGAAAGAGGGTAAGAGCCTGCAAATCTGAAGGGACTGGGATTGGAGGAGGGGGTGAACCTGGATCTTTCTCCTCCTGCTCCCCTTCTCTCCCTCTCCAGGGCAGTAGCGGACCCCAAGAATAGGGGTGGGAGTAGCACCCTGACCCACCAGACCAAGGAAAAGCATGGGAACAACCACAATAACATCGGCCATTTTGCCACAGCATATACAGAGAGTCATATGCTGATTGCAGTTACATTGGCATTATTGTACTGAAGTTGGTGGTGATACTTCTGATTAACCTGGGTGTAACTGAGATCAGGATACTGATGGGATGCAGCTGAACAGTGTCACCACATTTAGGAGCAATTAGTCATCCAGTAGAAATAGTGGGTGCAAACAAACTAACTAGTTTCAAGATGGAGTTTGATAAGTTTATGAACAGGATTGTGTGACATGGTGGCCTGCACTAGTAGGGGACTGGACGTGCAGACCCAGGAGATCCCTCCCAGTTCTACGTTCCTAATTAGCGTCATAAATAACCACAATACTCAAAAAAGTGACCTATTCTCTGTCCCAAAAACCCTCAAAACAAAACCAAAAATCTCCCAATCATCCACGAGGCTTAATTTAAAAAATCCATTCCAGATAAGTATTTGAAACTTTAAAACACTGCTCATCAATAAAAGGACCTAAATTAACATATTGAACAGGGAGGATTACAAGCAAAAGAAAATGTGCATGCTCTTAATATCAGGAAAAAGTGAGCAGCAGGTGTTTGCACACCAGCACATCTGTGCAGAAAATGCTCATTTAAATCCAGATTAAATATACAGTTTTGAAGCCTGACCTTTCTGAGTAATTAAAGATTTCTCCTGTATGGCTTTTATAGATAAGCTAAGATAGTGAAGCGAAGAAAATCTTTAATGGCAAATATGGGAAATGTGGAATTTTTCCTCATGCATTTTTTTGTTGCCCAACTGGACATTTTCTCAGTCTCCATCACATTGTATGCTAATTGTATGTTTATGATATAGAAGGTTACAGTACAGAAGATAGATACCCAAGTCCTGTGAGAATATGGGTCATTGGGTGCGGGGGGGCTTCAGATAACAAGCCTTGAGAACACATCTGGAAGTAGCCCTGCCTGATGTTATAGGGAGAGTAGGGAGGCACAGGCATTCACACAAATGCCTCTGGCAAGAAATGGGCAACAGGCAAAGAAGAAAACCTATAATATAGTATAAACCAAATTATATTGTCACTTCTATCTATCTAGTTTATTTTACTGGCATCCATCACCATAATACCTGACCACATTCTTCCATTCCTTTGTAGCCTATACCAATTGCAAAACAGTGTATAATGGGAGATATTGCCCAGGTAGAAGTCTATTCTCTGTACACTTGAATACAGAGAATGACAAAGGGACCTTTTTCTATTATCTGATACCAGGTCAGCAGAATTGTATAGAAAGATTGTATACTATCTCCTAAAGCCTTTTGAGGACCATGCCAGATAATTTGTACCGCTGTTGTAATGCGTCTGTAGCATTTCTCTGGATAGAAAGTGGTGGGTAAGATACATTTCTGGTTGGGAGAGAGATTGCTTTTTTCCATATTTCACCTTGTTCTATGTTTCATTCATTCTCTTTTCCTTTACCAGAGATAATCCTGGAGAGTTTTTTAATTTGTATAACCTCTCTTCACTAGTCTATTCAAACATGCTAGCTTTGCTTGCCAGGAGGTTTGTCAAATCTTTGAACTAGTTTCTGTTCACATGGTTTTGAACTAGCTGAGTTTCATTCAAATGCAAAAAGACAAAGGTGAGGCTGGAAAGTATTGTTAAGCTCTATGAATTGCAATGTGATTTTTTTTTTTGGTAGAGTATCCCAAAATTCTTCCAACCAAGAAGTACCTTGAAATGAACTGTTAACATTTTTCATTAAGAAACTAAAATAAAATCACAAAATTAAGTCTTGAAAAGTTTGGGACTATCCAGGAATACCAAGAAGTTTGAGGGTTTATTTATTTATTTATTTTTAAAAAAAAGCTTTCAAGCTAAGCTGGCTTTTGTTTCATGCATTAAGCCAAAACTAGCTGAATTTTGCATGATTTCAGATTTTATCATGAAAGGTTTGCACAGAGCTAGCCTTTTGCGCCTCTCACATCCAGAATTTGCTCACCATTCTTCTTTCTGCCTTCCCAAAAGCAAGAAAAAAAGGAATCATTCTGTTAGTTAATTATAAACTGAAACACAATAACAAAAGTGAAGTAGCAGTTGAACAACTGCATACACAATTTGGCTTATTTTTCCAACAAATTTTGGAGACTCTTGATTTTTTGCAAGTGTTCTAGATGGATGCTGTGCAATGGGGTTAATGACTGCTGAAGTAGGTGGAATTATATTAACAAGGTGGTGGCCAATGATATTCCAGTTTTGTTAAGACATTTTGACTGGGTTCTTGTTGAGTGAAATCACGGCTTGTTATTGTTTACAGGAGCTCTGGCCAGGATACATTATGACAGTGAAAAAAGCACCACTTTCTATTATACTTGGCAAAAGGCAGTTCTTGCTGATGACAATAATTCACAAAACTCCCCTGGCTGAAGAGTGAAAATTGTTGGCCTTTTGAAAAACTGGCAAAACATCAAGTTTTGCTACTTTTGCTTTTTGTAAGAAATTGTTCTCCCAGCTCCACTTGATGGTAATTTGTGGCTTTTTACCAGAAAGCTAGATCTGTGGCAGTTGTACAAAGGTCAGGGAATTTCAACTCTAAAACATCTTCAGGAACACAAATATGGCAGGAAACAAGGTATTGCCAGATTCCGTTCTCTCACAGTTCATTGTGGTGTATCCAGGTTCTACTGTGGTGTAGGCAATAAAATTAGTGTAACTTGAAGCTTGTTCACATTTCTAATGCTTTCTTTTTTTCATTTAAGGTATATAAAATAATTCATAGTCCATCAATTGTACAATATTATGAGTGTCTTTATTTGATGTCCTGATGACATATTTGATGCAATGTCTCTGTCTTTCTGTCCATGGTGTAAAGAGAAAACTAGCAATGATATTACTTGCTCATTTGACCCATAAATAGAAACATCTACATTCTGGTGATGCAGCAAGAGTGGGGAAAATGCTGGTTAAATTTTTCAGGTAAGATGCTTGTAAAATGTCCTCTTGCAATTACAGAACCCTGAAATAAGTGCTATATTTACTACTTAGCTTTCAGTGTCCTTTTAGAAGCTTTCTGATGCAACAGGTGCTATTTCTTGTCTCCAGTACTTGAATACATTAATTGTCTGCTGCCAATGACCCTATTTGGTAACACTTTACTTTAAATGCCCATTACTATTAACATTAACTAATGCTTAATTACAAAGGAATTCCTATGGAAGTGCATAAGACAGTCATGAAAGTCAAATGAATGCATTAATGAGTGGTGTTATCCCAATGAATACCAAATGATTTCATAATGACTGGGGAGGTAATACATAATAAAAAGGGTTGCTCCCTATTTGATAAACTTACCACAGAATTAGAACTCATTCTTGGCTACCATTCAGAAGCTGCAACCTAGCCCAGAGCCTGTCTTTGCAGCTTTGTGCGGGATTGCACTGGAATTCAGTCCGGAACCGAAGAGAACTTGAGATGGATTGTGATATTGTATTTGTTGTTGCTTGTTGATATTAACTGCTACTGTATACAACCGCAAGTGTGGGTAGTGGAGTCTTTGCTCTGTTGAAGTGCAAAGACACTGCCTTCTCTGTGGTTTAGGCCACCATGCGTAAATGGATTCAGAGGATTCAGCCAGGGAACAAATTTCCAGAGGAGAATAGACAAATCCAGTCTGACCATCTTCAGGAAATCCAGTAAAGCTTTCCTTCCATGATAAAGATTTGCTACCATCACCAGGAGACATTCACAACCACCACCACCTCCCTCTCCAACCCTCTGAAAAATATCTCCTTAATCTGAGTTTTTATAATCCCAAATGGGAAAAGAGCCAGAGAATCCTTGAAGTCCATTAGGGATTCTGTTATTGCTTGTTTAACATGGAAGGTGCTCAGGTACTCTGATGATGGTGAGCAGTACAAAATCCTTAGGTAGATAGAAAGTGGGTTTTTAAAAAAAGGGATGAAGTTTATTGATTCGGACAAAGGGACCGTTGCCCTAACTAGGATTTTAATTCAAAATGGTGTTTTGTCTTAAGTGATGTGGACACTTTGGTTTAGTTCCGGGAAAGGGAGGTGTTTTCCATCTGAGACCTATAAAATGATGAGGTAGATGCAAAGGAAAGTAATCTATCATGCATTGGTGTAATCCATCCATCTATCAATGCAAGTAAGACCCGCACCTATATATCCTTATATTTGGGAGAGCAAAGCGAGCATGCCTGAGTAGACAGCCATCCTAAACCCTGATCCAAAGCTTGTTGAAGTAAATTGGACCAGGCCTTAGATCCTCATCAAGAGAGGAGCAATGTGTCATGTCCAGGAAATCATTGTCACAGGAGAAAGGCCAAATGTTGGTAACCACTAGTCAAAGTGTACTGGCCTGTAACATAGCGACAGAGTGTTTGTGGCACTCAATTCCTTAGTGGAAAAGGGTGTGTATTTTCCAGTTTTGCCTTCAAAGAGGGATTGACAAAATAATCTAATAGGCCTTTTTCCTGTCTAATTCCTATGATTTAAAAGGCGGAGTTTGTCTTTAGTAACCAGTGGACTCCTGCTCTGCAGGAATAAAGGAGTAAAATGGAATGTTTCTGATAACTATGAATTATCTTGTGACTACTGCAGTGACTGGAACTTTCTGGCTCCCAACAATGAGAGCTAATGAAGATGCCCTTTTATAAAGCGCAAGACTGTTGGCGAGGTTTTTAATGGCACATGCTGTGTTAGAAAATCATGCTTTGTGAGATTCCCTGGAGTGGCAGTTAGGATGATATTACATCCAATGAATCATAGCAGCCGCCATAAGGGCATGGCAGCAGCTAGAACAGCAACACAGAGCAGTGGCACTGCATCAAGCTGCTCAGCTAGTGACATCTGGCCTCTCTGCTCCTAACAAGTATGTCGTGGGCCATACACAAAAGAATGCACCCTTCAAGGTGAGATGTTCAAATGAGGTGCCTTTTCTGCTCGCCTGTTTCTGTTCAGGTAGGCATTGAAGGCCCTATTAAAAACAGGTAGCAAGTGTCTGTTAAGGGTTTAAAGTTGTTGTCCTGGATTAAATTTCAGTTCCTCAGTTAATGTGTAAGGGTGCATGTGAGCAATTGCGTTGAAGCTGAATTTGCTTACACAGTGACTGTGCTACATTTGGGAGATGTTTGGACTATGAAAGATGCTAGATATTGCCTTATGGCCAGATTTTCAAAAGTCTTTAGGTGCCTAAAGATACAGACAGGCACCTACTGGGATTTTCAAAAGTCAGTGATTCTCAGCTTCCCCACCCATGAGACAGATGTTGTGAGGGCTGATTAGTTACTGTTAGGTACTATTTCAATTTTTTTTAGATGCCAAGTATTATTCTTACTCATCTTGTTTCACTGATCACCACTTTGGGGCAGGGCCTGTCTCTTGTTCTGTGTTTGTACTGCACCCTCTATGTATGGAAATTTCTCCAGTCATAATCATTCAATGTGGAGGCAAGAGGTAGACTAAGGGCACCACCTGCCAACAACAAGACAAGAGGTAATTGTCCAGACAGCTGCACAGCCTTGGAGAAATTCTGTCTTCCCTAAATGGAATTCCCTAAAATCTCATCTGGTTATTTGAAATGTCTGCAGCATGTGACATTATGTACCCAACCAATATGTGCTGCAACTCCTAGGTACGTGGATCTAGTCAAGGACACAGTGTCTGCCTTAACTTTGGATCTCCTTGCTTTTGTCAGCAGGTATCTCATCCTTACACTTAGCTCTTTGTGTGTGTGTTAATTATTTCCTTTTCATGTCCAGCTGGCACAGTGCTTTAGCACCTTAAGTTGCTCAATTTGATCTTTGTGCTCAGGAACAAGGTAATTAAGTAAGCTACAATTTAAGGAAACGTATTTGCCTTGACTTGTTGCAAGTCTTCAGACAGTGTTCCATCCTAAATCATTTGATAATGTAAGAAGCTCTGTGCAGTTCCCTACTTGACTGAGGGTTAGTTCAAGAGGTCACAAATCAGTAATTGATTCTCAGTGTGTCTCTGCTGGTTTTATTACAGTAATGAGGACCATCTTTTTTCATCTCTGCTAATATGTTACCAAGCCATCAGCTTCTCAGTTTGGTGTCAGGATGACTTTGACAGGTTGTTAGCAACTATATGATGTACAGAACATCACAGAGATGTCTGAAACTGTGTTGCTGTGTACCTTATAGAGCCTTAGGAGGTCTTGAAATAAGTGAAAGCACTTGCAAGGAAAAGTTATGCCAGCAATTGAAAATATTCCTACAGTTTTGATGTCCTAATGAAGAAGTTCTTTATTCCAGCTCAGTCTCTTGATCACTACCAGGGCAGTTTCACAGAGCTGGGAGACATCATGACGCTGATATGTTGGAGTGAAACAGATGAAAAACTCATGCCAAACAAGCATCCACATTTCATACAGTTCTATTTATCTTTTTGCATGAAGTAACCACTTTATAGTAAAAAAAAAAAAAGTGTGCATCTTGGAATGTGATATATGCAAAAAAAATAAAATATAAAAAAATTATGTACGTGTCAGATTTAAAAGAAAGTGTTGGACCACAGGATGTGATGGAAATTAGCAGGACAATAGTACTGATGTTTATCCATATTTTGTAACTTGCTCAATTTATTTGTGAAAGTTTATCTCTGAGAATAAAAAAATGCAACCTGTCTTTCAAAGTAAATGTAATCACATCAAAACTTTACACATGTATCCAAAACACGTTTTTTTTTTTTAAATTTAGATTCTCAAGGTATTTTGGGCTTTGGAGTTGCTAAGGGTGTAGAGCATAATAACTTTGAGAATATAAAGAAGTGAAAGTCTGAGCAGCTAATGTAGTTGCCCATTGTACTGTAATGTGACTGTGTGCTGATGGTCTGTGGGGAAAAAGAAGCAAGTCATTGTAATGTGAAAATGGTAAGGAATAGTATTGTGCATTGTATAATAAAGAACTTATATCTACAGGGTAGTAATGAAATGGATTTTACAAAATACTACTTTTATGTTCTTTCTATTACCAGGTAATTGTATATTTTAAATGGTCCACATTAATTACCATTTTACTGTTCTCTGGTTTAAAGGTGAAAAAAATCACATGTATTTACTCCCAGGATGAGTGAGACAGAGCAAAAATGCCCACCCTATT
The DNA here is from genome assembly GCF_016161935.1 of Mauremys reevesii. NCBI lineage: Eukaryota > Metazoa > Chordata > Testudines > Geoemydidae > Mauremys > Mauremys reevesii. Next base: position 188,612,533 of record NC_052624.1, on the reverse strand, counting down.
AGAGACAATATGATATTTAACTTTTTTTCATCTGTTCTTAAGAGAAGGCTCTGCTAACCTCACTAAGAAATAATCTTATACATAGAGATTAATCTCTTAAAGTGCTTTACAGCCATTCTGAGTTCCTGACAAAAGATTGAAAAAAATGCAACATACCTTGCAAAACAATAATCCCAGCAACATTTTCCACATCCTGTTCTGGGAGTGAAGAAAATTAGCAAATCCAGGGGCTCATTGAGACAGAAGAGGATGCAGCCAGATATTAACAGACAGTACCAAATATAGAGTGTGGCCCAAATTCAGCAAAATCCTCAAGCACTTGCTTAACTTTTATGTTCAATGAGATTTTAAGTATGAGCCTAAAATTGAGCGTGTGTGTAAGTGCTTTACTGAATAGGGATGGGTTGCTGGGCCAGGTCCCAGAAGCACAGCAGCCGTAAAGATTGGAAAATGCCATACTAAAAAAAACAAAAAAGATGATGAATTTTCAGTGCCCAAATGAAGCTGTAGCACTTTATACAAGATCTCTGTCAACCATAGGTTTGTCTAGTTCCAATATCTTACCTCTGAAAGTGACAGAAACGTGATAGTTCAGCCAAAAGAAGACACCTTTCCTCTATAATGCACTTAGCCAGTCATTTAAAGAGCATTTAAATATTCAACAATTACACAATTTCCAACATTATAATATCAAATAAACTAGAAAAGGGGAAACGGAAAGAATTAGCAACTTACCTTTTTTCAGTGGGGTTTCAACTGAAAGGGAAAGAAGTACAATACAGACTGGAGTCCTTCAGAATTACAAATTAGAACTGGGGGGAAAACCTATAAAGTCATCTAGTCCATCTCCTTCCCAGGACGGGGTTGTTCCCAACTGAACACCTACTAGTGTTTTTGTCTGGTCTATTTTAGATGTACTAAGTGATTGAGGTCCTACTGGTTCTCTTGGGAGACTATTCTGTAGCACACTGTTGTTGTTTTTTTAGCAGTACCATCATGTGTAAAAACTATTGGTCTAACAAACTTTACCATAGGGTTGAAAGCTGGTGGAAAAACTACAGATTACAAAAGAGAAACAGCTTTCTGATATTTAGAAGAAATCACACTGACCTCTGTGCCTACACTCACTCACACTAGTGTAACTTAGCTCCTAACTATGCTGAATCATGTTATAATTGCTCTTGTAACAACAACCACTCTGTACCATACTCTGCTCCGTGAGATAGTGTTATGAATGCAGCGCCACAGTAAGTGCAAATGCCATTTCAAAATATCACTCAATGCACTTAAAATAATTTGTCTTAAAATACGGCGCAATTGTACTTGCAAACTTTAAAGGAGGTATTAGTGAGGAGACTACAATTTCCTTATTTTTCTCATCTGCCTCCTCCTTACTTTCCAGGTAATAGCAGCAGCAAATTTTTTTCTTATTAAGAAAAAAAGCAATGGCAGAACTACTTTTGGTATTACACATGCAAAGCTGGAAGTATAGTATTTAAATGATCCATAATGGATTTGATTTACAGCTGCGTGCAGAGGAAGAAAAAGAAACTATTTTAAGATACTGAAGCAGTTATTCTTGGTGTTTCTCAGATCACCATTATTCTCTCTCCCTCAGCAAAGTCTAGTCAGCTACCATCCCAGGAAAGGCAGTGCCAGCTTCAGGATGAACTAGTCTCTGTTAAATCTTCAGATCTTAAAGGACAGTGGAAAACTTCATATTCTCCTAGTAGGAAGGCAGAGACTCAGTGTAGGTGTAAATCTCTGGCAGCTGATTTTTGGAGCCCACAAGCTGTACCTTGTAAATAATTCACTTAGGCACAGAAAATTTGCATATGAGGATGAAATATCATTTATAACTCATGGGATATTGGCTTGGCTGAGGACAACTTTCCAACACCTTCAACTCATTAAGTGCCATTAAGGAAAAGGGAATATAGATGATGTAAAATAAACTCTCTACACTTGGCTTGCAACTAACACAGAATAGTTAGCAGTAACCAAACTGAAAATAAAATACTGTGCGTGGACGGTGGAAGGTCTCTGTAATCACTCAGCATAGTATAAACTAAACTCTTTCTCTATAAAAGCAGCAAAGAGTCCTGTGGCACCTCATAAACTAACAGAAGTTTTGGAGCATGAGCTTACGTGGGTGAATACCCAGTTCGTCACATGCATCCGATGAAGTGGGTATTCACCCATGAAAGCTCATGCTCCAAAACTTCTGTTAGTCTATAAGGTGCCACAGGACACTTTGCTACTTTTACAGATCCAGACTAACACGGCTACCCCTCTGATATCTTTCTCTATAGGTTTCAGTGGTAGCCATGTTAGTCTGTATCAGCAAAAAAAACGAGGAGTCCTTGTGGTATCTTAGGGTATGTCTACACTACGGGACTATTCCAAATTTGTATAAAATCGAGTGCGCGCGGCCACACTAAACACATTAAATCGGTGGTGTGCGTCCACGGTCCGAGGCTAGCATCGACTTCTGGAGCGTTGCACTGTGGGTAGCTATTCCGTAGCTATCCCATAGTTCCCGCAGCCTCCCCTGCCCCTTGGAATTTCCGAGTTGAGATCCCAGTGCCTGATGGGGCAAAAATCATTGTCGCGGGTGGTTCTGGGTAAATGTCGTCAGTCACTCCTTCCTCTGGGAAAGCAACGGCAGACAAGCATTCCGCGTCTTTTTTCCCTGGATTGCCCTGGCAGATGCCATAGCATGGCAATCATGGAGCCTGTTTTGCCTCTTGCGACTGTCACCGTATGTGTACTAGATGCCGCTGACAGAGCAGCATGCTACACAGCAGCATGCTTTTACTTTTGCATGACAGCAGAGATGGTTACCAGCCATACTGTACCATCTACCAATCCATAAATTGGTAAAAAGATTAGCATGGCTACCAGTCATTTTGCACCATTTGCTGCTGTCATAAGTGCCCCTGGCTGCTCTTAGCCAGGGGCGCAAAAGCCAAAATTGGGAATGACTCCCAGAGTCAATCCCTCCTTTTTGGTATCTAAAAATAGAATCAGTCCTGCCTAGAATATGGGCAAGTGTACTAGAGAACCACTGTATCAGAGAGCACAGCTGCTCTGTGTCAGATCCTGCAGAAATTATGAGCTGTATGCTATTCACAGGGGGTGCGCATGCAACAACCCCACCTGTTGATTCCGTTCTTCCCCCAGCCTTCCTGGGCTACTGTAGCATTGTCCCCCCACTTGTGTGATGAAGTAATAAAGAATGCAGGAATAAGACACACTGACTTGTTAGTGAGAAATGAGTGGAAGGCAGCCTCCAGCTGCTATGATAGTCCAGACAGGACAGTAAGGAGTGTGGAGCAGAGGAGCCCAGCATCCCTCTGCTAGTCCAGGGGCAATTGAATCTTTTTTTTACACATGAAGGGTGGGGGCTGACAGAGCTCAGCCCCCTGTTGCTATGACGATGATGGTTATCAGCCATACTGTACCATCTACCATGAAAAATTAGGGCCAGGCACCCTTGATAGACCTCACCGATGCTAGTCAGCATGGTTACCAGTCCTTTTGCACTGCCCCATGTGCCAATAGGCTGATGACGAGGACGGATACCAGTCGTATTGCACCATCAGCCACCCATGGCGGGGGGGAGCAAGGATGTTGGTGTTGAGTGCTGCAGCATCGGGTCTATATGCAGCATTGAGTAAAGATAGGGTGACATGTTAAAGAGTCAAGAGAGGATTGTTTTCCCTTTCACTTCTGGGGGTGGGTGAGGGGGGTGCATAAATTGCCGAGCTATGCCCTGACCCACCGCGGACACTGTGTTTGACCCTAGAAGCATTTGGAGCTCAGCCAAGAATGCAAATACTTTTCGGAGACTGCAGGAACTGTGGGATAGCTTGAGTCCTCCAGTCCATGAGCGTCCATTTGATTCTTGGGCTTTCCATTACGTTTGTCACGCAGCAGTGCGCTGAGCCCCTGCTATGGCATCTGTCTGGAGATATTTTAAAAATGATTTTGAATTTCGTCTTCTGTAACGGAGCGCTGATAGAACAGATTTGCCTGCCCTTACAGCGATCACATCCGCATAGTCCATGCGGGAGCTCTTTCTTTATTTTGATTTTTAACTGCATCGCCACACGTGCTGATCTGAGCTCCACGCTAGGCAAACAGGAAATATTCAAAAGTTCGCGGGGCTTTTCCTGTCTACCTGGCCACTGCATCCGAGTTCAGATTGCTGTCCAGAGCGGTCAGTAGTGCACTGTGGGATACCGCCCGGAGGCCAATACTGTTGATCTGCGGCCACACTAACCCTAATCCGATATGGTAATTCCGATACTAGCGCTACTCCTCTCGTTAGGGAGGAGTACAGAAACCGGTTTAAAGAGCCCTTTATACCGATATAAAGGGCCTCTCAGTGTGGACGGGTGTGGCATTAAATCGGTTTTACGCTCCTAAAACCGGTTTAAACGCCTAGTGTAGACCAGGCCTTAGAGACCTACAAATGTATTTGGGCATAAGCTTTCGTGGGCTAGAACCCACGTCATCTTTCTCTACTGTTAGCTATGTCGGAACCTCATTCTTTATGCTGTTAGCAGCTCTTGGCTTTACAATGGGGCATCTAGCTCATAAGTAGGATGTTGGAAATGTTTGCCCTAATGCATTTTTGTGAACTGATGAGGCCAGCCAGGAGAATATATAACGTACCAGTTAAGACTATATCTTACTATAATTTTAGATTTTTGGAAAGATGGTTTTTAGTGAGACAAGATGTTTTGTATAACCAATTTGTTTTCTTGCTTTGTTAAATTATATGTGGGGTTGGTAGCACTGCTTAGCATTAAGGTTGCCCATAACTTGCCTTTTATAAGACCCTGTTTTCAGTTACTGATAATTTTGCCAGGGGTCCTGTGGAAAATATTGTATGTGATCATGTAATTTAAAGACTGTCTCATGATGCATCCACACAAGAGGGGGTCAAATTTAGGCTACCCAGGCAACCTTAATTCTGGCATTTCCTAGCTTTTCAGTGCTTAACTTTGCAACCTTAATACTTGTTTAATGTGATTGTTTGTGTGATATTTATTAAAAATAGACCAAGTGCAAGTATCAAACTGTAAGTATCTCTGATCACTGGAATGTTGGGACACCCACCAGTAAGTCTTCAGTATTCCAATAGAGGGATAAAATCTATGTGCCCCATTCTCTTACCATGGGATATGACTCCCACTACCTTCAGATGGAGCAGCTTGTATGCTGTAGTGGCAGAATAGGGCCCCATCAGTGTGGAAGAAGACACACAACTCCCTTTGACTGACCTACAATACCAATGCAAAAGAAAAATGCAAGGAACAAGATGAGATTCCCTAGGGTTTCTTGAGGGACTTTGCAAATATTCAGAACTATTTATTATTATTTTGATTGTTTATTACTTCAATTGCTGTTATGCCTAAAGATCTGAAGGAAAGATTGAATATCCATTGTACTACATGTTGTACAAACAGACAAAAACAGTCCACTCTCTAGGATTAAACAAATAGACAAATGAGGCAGCAGGCTTTGGAAGGACAAGCTAATTGTAGAGACAAATGTGGTTTCATCAGCTGGCAGTCACAGTGGTGTCAATAGTTATAGGTAGTCACCAGCCTCACCAGTGCCAGACAACGAATGCTTACAAATTGCCTAGTGATTGATTGATTGGAAGGATAAAAAAAGCCCTGTATTGGCAAGGGGGAGAGAGAGAGAGAAAGAGAGAAGTGAACCAAAATACAGAGTCAATTTAAGGCTTCTCAGTGCAGCAAGAAGAATGAGTTAATGCTAGCCAAAGGGGTTAAGAAAAACTTATGAAATTGATTAAGCAAAAAAATACTAGAGCGAAAGTAGACCCATTAATAAATGAGGAAGAAGATGAAATCAGTTATAGTTCTAAGTGGGTAAACTACTGAGCTGCTTTATAAAATCTGTAAAATGTAAGAAAAAATGAGGGAAAGAAGAATGGATAATTTAAGAAGCAACGATGACTTTGTCAAAGCTAATGATGAAAAGCAGGTAGGAGAATACTTAAAACAACTGAACATAGATACAGATCCGCAGGTGTGGATGCATTTCAGAGTGTTAAGGGAATTAACTAATGAAGTTACAGAAACACTGGCAATTATTTACGAAAAGTTACAGAGCACTGGGAAAGTATCAGAGTGTTGGGGGAAAAAAGCAAATGAAATACTGCACTGGAAAAAGGGAGGGAGGGAAAAAAAGCAACTCTGGCCAAAACCATTCAGTGGTCCAATTCCAAGCCCCGGTAAAGTGATGGAATGTATATTAAGAGAGAAATGGAATCATAAGCACAATTAACAGCACAGGTTTGCTCAGAATAAATCATGCCAGAGAAACCTAATAGCTTTTTAGATCAATTTATGGTAGTGGACAAAAGGAATAGAGGAGTTGTAATGTATCTGGACTCTAGTAAAGCATCAGGTCACAGGGCCCTCACCAAATCTTACTTGAAATATTAATTGAAATTGATGTGGATGTCAGCATTGCCACTAAACTAAAAATCAACTAAAAATTGACTGAAGGACCATAAACCCAGGGCAATGATATATGTGATGGAGCGTGATGAGTTGCTGGGGGCTGCCCATGGTGGTGCTATACAATGATCTGTGTTAGGCCTTTTTTATTGAATGTTTTTGATGATGATCTGGAAGAGTGGGGAAATAGGTGACTGGATTTGTGCCTGGTGATCACCCAAGAAACGCCTATAAATGGAGATAATAACAAACAATTTATACTCTTAGGGAACAATAGATTGAGAAATGGCATGAGCATAAATGAAGACACCAGAATAATGCAAAGAGACCATGAGAAGTTAGAAATATGAGCAGGAAAGCAGTAGCTTGTGCAGCACATGCTCAGGCTGTGAGCGCTTACAAATGAGGACCCCCAGTGAAATCAGCGTGACTGCTCCTATAGGTTAGTGTTCCCCAATATGAGCAAGGATTGCACAGTATAGCCCAGTGATTTAATCTGGGAAAATGAAAGCTAATATATCTGGGGCCAAATAATCTGAAATACAGCTATCCAACAGGAGGTAAAATCTTTGGAAAACAACAGTGCCAGTTCCTCAGCCGTGCTGGAGAAGTGCTTTACATAGCTGAGAAGAAGGGAGATGGAAAGATGATTTTTCATTCTCCTTTGTGGCTGTCTGATCAAGGGGCCAATCTGTACTGGCTCCAGCCCCAGCCTAAAGTGGAGCAATCCTCGGAGTGTTCTGCATTTCAATGGCTGCCTGTAGTCCCACAGCCAGGGGACTGTCAGTGTGCAAGGGCATGCCAGACACTGACTATGCCCCCTGGTGGCTGGAGTTGGGCTACATTGGAGCCACTAGAGTGGTCCTATAACACATGGGGATTCCCATATGAGAGAACATTGAACTGGCGACCTGGTTTGGGTTTGTGGTCTTTTGTGCCACTGACGCTGAGAAAATCAGAGTGCTTGGGGCTGAGGATCTGGTTTTGCAAAGTGTTTCCATTTTGTTGAAATTGCACACTCCATCAGAATGTGGTTCTGCTGAAGTTTCTCTGACCAGTGGTAGTGATAGTCTCTTTACATATGGCACTGTTCAGACTGCATCAAAAATACAGTTCTGAGCACGTCAATCTCAGAAAGATGCCAGGGAACTGGAGGGAATCCAGAAAAAAGTAATGCAAATGATTAAGAGTCTGGAGGGATTGATTTATAAAGAAAAATTAAATTAATTGTTTCTTGGGCAATTGATGATTAGGGCTATATATTAAATGTCTGTAAGTAACTGAAGGATATACACATCAAGGAAGGAATGGAATAGTTTAGGGTGATTCCACTGAGTATGATGGGATGATGAGGTACTTAAAACAGTTAGGCAAGATATCAGGAAACATTTCTTAGTCATGAGATTTTTTGGACTGAAATAGGTTCTGTGGCCTGTGTGCAGAAGGTCAGACTAGATGATCGTGATGGTCCCTTCTGGCCTATGAGTCTAGTCTTTCAAGGGAAGTAGTGGAAGGCCTACCACGATAGTAAATGAAGACTGAACCAAGCACTTATAAATATGGAACCTGTAGGGAAATATAATCTCAAGCTATAATTTCTAATCTCTGAACAGGTTGGGGGCCACCAGCCGATGTGGTTTCTGACCCCCAGAGCGATGTTTCCCTACATAAGAGCACAGTACAGACCTAATGCTCTCTAGAGTGCTATAGAGCAAGGGGCAAACCTGCCTGCCTGCAACCTCTGTAGCTCCAAGGGGGTGTGTGCAGCTAGCAGGGAGCATGCTCACACTGTCTCTCTTTACACAGCTACCAGTGACTGACAGCATGTAAAGTGGGAATGTTCTATGCTCCTCTCTCAAGCAGGTGTTAAACGTGCTAGTCGCCTCTCTTCCACTGAGGCATTCTGCTTGGATGTGCCTTACAGCTCAGCCCTGCCCTGCCCTGCCCTGCCAGCAAATGCACAGCCACATTTGATCTAATGAAATGATTATGTGTGTTTAAATTGTGTATTAAAGGATGAGATGAGTTAAGTTAGTGCTAGCTGTAGCTCATTTGTAAATACTAATGCTAACAGTTGTGTTAGACCCTGTACTGTGTACCACTTCTGAGTCAAGGCAAAGCAGCATATGAACTAGATTCAGGAAATTGGTACATGTGTATGTATTCGAGACCTTCGTATTCTGATATGAGTGTGATATTTATGCATGTGCAGTTGACCAACACAAGATGTATACGTCACTTAAGTCCTATTTCATCCCTACATGGTATTAAATGCATAGTATTATTATTACTTCATGAGTTCTTATTCTTGCTGCAGTAGGTAAATCTCCTGGGTGGTTGTGTGTGCATCCCATTATGGCTGATAAAACCATAACCAGTCCCAAACAACCATTCTTAGGACTTGTGCATGAATATGGAATACTGACATGAAAGTATGTGTATTCCAAACAGGAATGTGCACAAATTATTCACAAAGGCGAATTCCCGTCTCCATTCCCACAAGAAAAGGTGTGTAGAACCTATCTTTCCAACAAAGTTGATAGTATGGATGGCCAAATCCTTACATTCTTAAACTATTCTTGAGGGGAAAGATGTCATATCCATGCCTAAAGGCATGACTTCATGATCTATCATTTTCTATTATCAAAATATATTACCTTTGAATTTGAGGACAAATACATGTCTAGTAAAATTTTTGGATTGACAACTGAGCTGTGCTAAACATTTTTAAACTTTATTTTTGGATGGTTTTTCACTAGATCAATATAAACTGTGTTACACCAGTTAAAGAAAACAAATTTATGAATCTCTTATGCACACCCTAAGTCAAAAAGTAGACAGTTCTTTTCCCCATAGGTTTTGTTAGTCAGTTCCCTTCAATCTAGCTAGTATTGCAGTTGGAGTCTAATACTTCTTTCTTTGTATTTCCAGTGCACTGTTGCCAGGTTTTGGTTCATTTATCACAGAAATCTTCCAGGTTCTCTTTGAAGATGTATGATTTAGTAGAATCTATTGTGAAGTAATTGCCAGAAAAGTCTGCCTAGTTTTCTAGCAAGAGGTCCCCAAAAATTTTCTATAGCAGCAGGATGATTTTATGTTCTAGAGCCAACAAGAAACAGCATTGAGGCAATCCGTGTCTGCAGGCTGATTTGATTTCATATCCAAGACTCCTCGAAAAATCATATCATAGCAGAATGAGATTTGTCATTCTAAAGTGTCATTTATGCATGTAGAGGTAGCTGAATCCAAACACTTTGTATCATCATGAACTTCTGGAAGGTAAAGACCGGTGGCTCTGAAATGTTTTTTTTCACGGACCACTTGAAAATTGCTAAGGGTCTCAGAGGATCACTTTAATGATCTTTCCAACTGTTGCTTGTACCGTTAGCTACCTATTGTGAAGCGCTATATTTAAAAAAACCCTTAATAATAATTAATGTTTTTTGTTCTACAAATAAAAGCACAAAACTCATATTTTAATTTCCGTAGTCTTACCCTTTCTAACATGATGGATGTGCCCTCTCTCCCCCATCGCAGCAGCCCTGGAGCTGGGGAAAGTTGCCTCTTTCTCTGGCCACCGTAGCCCTGAATGTCCCAAATTCCCCCCATCCCCTCTTCTTACCCCACTGCCCGCTCTCACCTACCCCTTATTTCCCCACAAGGCCACCACTTCACCTTACATGTGCATCTTCTCCAGGGTCCAGGCACCTAATTAGTGGAGATACACCTGCATGGCTCTACTAATTAGGTGGGTGGCCCTTCATTCTCCTGTGTGTGGACATCCAGGCATGCATCTTAGAGGGAACTATCCGCAGACCACATGAATGGAGCTCGTGGACCACAGTTTGAGAACCTCTGGTAGAAACAAAATAGGAGGGAACTTCTGGCAAGCACCTGGAGTAATTCTGAGATATTTGTTGCGTAGACATGGGGGGATGTTAGTTCTTTAAAACAGAGGGTTTGCATTGGTGTAAATGAGGGCAGAATCTGGTTCCTTGGTGTATATCCAACACTGTGTGAGTTGATACCTGATTATTACTTACTGACAGTTTGTATACAGTGTCATGATGTATGGAGCTATCTGCTGCCATGACTCTCATGATTTCTAGATGCCACAGCTGGTTTTCTTATAACCTGTGTACCACTAGTCCCTAACAGACTGTAAAATCACAGATCTACTGCAAGTGCAGAGGGCAGGTCTAGCTGGACTTTAGTCCTGCCCATCTTCTTCTGCTCTCTCTCTATGAAGCCCTTTTTGCCAGTGTTTAATGATAGGTTTCATGCATTGACCTTAAATATCACACTCTGAAAGTGCTTCACAGACATTAATTGATGAAACCTCACAACACAGAAATACTAGCCTCATTTTACAATTGGAGAAAATGGGGCGCACAGAGGTTAATGGCAGACTTAAGCCCAGGTCTCCTGGCCTCCTGCTCCACCTCCCTCACAAGTCCTGTGTCTTAACGCTGAGATTTCACAATTTTCTCTCAGGTAGAGAGGACTGACAATTCACTTTTCAAAGAGCTCAGTTATGAGCTGCTATATGGAGCCATGCGAAGGAGTAAGGCACAAGCTACTGGTTTGGAGATTACAGTGTGAAAGGTGCCCTGCTCATGAGCATATGGATGAGGAGGGGAGGGGAATAGACAGAATCTTGGTTCTGTACCCCCTTTCACTTCCCCAAAGTGCTGGCCAGCACATCTGAGCAAGCACACCAGGGATGTCACCTGCACTAGTTAGAGGGTGTAGAAGGGGAAGCAGAGACGAGAGTATGACTGTCTAAATCGCAGTGGTTCCTTGTCTGTTCCAGGGGCAACATGCTGCACATTACCCATTGGTCAGGGCTTGTGGCGAAGCCACAGCTAAGCCCACAGAGATGACTTTTGATGAAGTATGAATACTGGAAATGATGTTTATCTTCTAGTCTATTTAATGCATCCCTTTGAGTTCTTGACATTGTTTAACTTCATTTAATGATACATGGCTGCATGTTTACAAGGGCCTCCATTTCTGCAGGAACAATCAAGGAGTCAGACTCTAAATGATATAATCTGAAGCCACAATTAATTGCAGACACAAAATTGTGGTTGCAAACTGTTGGCTGTTTGAAAGAAAAGAAAAAAAGAAAGCAAGCCCAGCCATTATTTTAATGTATGTTGTTATTTTAATTAACAAGAAATAACAATCATAATTATTTTCTGTTCTACAGAAACTTTCATATTAAAATCTCAAAGCACCTTACAAACAATAATTACTTAACTTTTGCAAAAGTTTAAAAAAGGAGGAAAGGATGAATATTAGAGTTGTGTGAAATGTTCACAGCAAAATACAAAAGCGCATGAAACTTGCTTAGTTTTGTGATCACACTCAACATTCAAACCATCAAGCCCTTTTTCAGTCCTGAGAGCCTTCCAATGACAGCAGAAATGGATCTTATGTATTTCTCCTGTATTAGACAGGTTCTTATTTTTGAGTTTTTACTGTTCTGTTTCATGGATTTTTTGGAAATGGATCTTAGGACCACACCTGAAACCGACTCTATTAAGGCTCCTATGCCATTGCATAGGATTTCTTTCATAGTGAGGTGCTAAAATTACATTGCTAAGTATTCAGCAGTTATAACTAATTTGCATAATCCCAGAATGCAATATGGGAAAGCTTTCAAAATAAAAATGAATAATAAGATCAGCATTTATTGTTTGTTTTCCCCTCTATTGCCACTGAAAATTCTTACTGGTGTGGCTTTGAATAGTTCTCTAGGAATAAATTATGATCAAAATTCAAAGCCACTATAAATTAAAATGTGTTTTTTTTCCTGCTTTGGGTGTATAAGACTTTCCATTAAGCTAACCCCATATAATATACCTTGGATGTGTTCAAGAAAGCCCTGTAAATTATAGTAAGTATTTAAAATGGTAAGTAGACATTGAAAAAGGCCACATTAGGATTAATGAATGAAAGGGTTGGTACTAAAAATGCACTTGTAAATAAATAACATGAAAAGTAAAGATGACACACTGTTAGGTTACAGTTACAAGTAGGGCGGGATGATAAATTGCAGAGCTGTTCGCCAGAGCTTCACATTCTGGGTATATGTCCTTCTAGGTCTTCACCCCACCAATAAAAATTCTTCCTTGTCTTACGCTGCTCCGTTTACACCTGTCAGACACTGTTCAAGCTTACGTTAGTTCTTGCTGCTCTGGGCATACTCAAATGCTGTACCATCCACCTGATAGACTTCAGCCATTTATTTAATTGTTCCAGTTAGATACAGACAATGACTTAGGTCCTCAAAATAAACTCTGTGTTGCTGACCATGGTGGTTTGGTATAGGTTTGCCATAGATTTAGTTGCAAGTATACACAAGGACAAACCACGTGCATCACCCTTTCATTTGAACTATGGCTACCGAAGCAGTGCTATATATAGTTTGCCCTTATCTATGTTTGCAGCTAACCCAGCACCCATCATCGTCAGTGGATTGTTTTTCTAGCATAAACAGGGCCTAAAATACAAAAAAAAAAATGTGGAGGTGGGGGGAAGCCCTGGCACAACTTTCACTTCTCTGTGACGTATGTGAGCAAAGCAGGGCTGGAAACAGTAGAGGGGCGGAATCTGCAGCTGTGAGGGCAGAGGGCAAGGAGGCTGTTGTTTTAAGAATTAGTGCCGTGTTAGTTATGGCTCTAGAGGGGGGAACAAGGGGTGGGAAGTTGCAGCTGAAGGACAAGGGGAAATCCATATTATATGTTCAGGGTGTGCGTTTATTGAGGCTCAAAGCTGGGATCAAGATAGTCTGCAGCATGGGAAAGAGGACAAAAGGAGAACAATAATTTTTTAGACCTGTCACTTCATAATATATCTGGTTTTGACACAGTGCAGTGAGCAAATTTGCAATCATATCGCAGACATATTTTAAAGTACGGGAGCAGCAGAAACTTTAACTGAAGCTCTACATAGACTTGGACGTATTCTCGAAGCAATAGAGAGAGGAAGAACTTTTTTCTCCAGACTAATCTTTTTCAAGTTTTCATAGTTCCATTTATACAGTCTAAATACCTGTTTCAGGTAACTCCATTGTACCAGATCATATGTGAATGAAGTACATTGCAGCCTGTTTTAGATCACTGTTGAAATAATGAACATTGTATTATTTCTCTGGCAACCACTCTGGTTAACCTTGCTCTAGAGTCCATACAAGGATTTTTTGTGGATTCTATTTCTCAAGACCAAGAATCTGCCTGATGACACACTGTCTCTATTGAACATTTTGAAACATTGACATTTCATCACTACTACTACAATTGCTAAGAGTTTGCAGTGATTTGGGGCATAAAAAAATCATGTCTGATGTGTTCGAATGCACTAAATATATGTATTTAACAGTTGCGATATAAATCAATAACAATACATATTTTAATAATTGGGGTATATGAGGATGGTGGTTGTGGTTATAGCAGAAAATCTCAATTTTCATTTAGTTTAGTGACCACTCTTTTTAGCGAGTAAAATATTCCACAAATTATAAATATATGTAACAAAATGATGACAATGATAATTTAACCAAATACTTCATTCTGGAATCATTATAAATGATTACCAGTGTTCCATCTCATTCAAACTACAGTTGAGTGACCTAATAAGAGTAATACATGTCACTACTTGTCCTCACTATTTTTATCTGCAAATGCTAAAGCTAATTTTGTCAGGTCATTGCAATGCAACACACTATACCTCCTTGGCATGCACAGAATATGGTATGTGGCAGTTTGGCAGTGTTACATACACATCTCATGGATCTACAAAGTGCATCACTCTCACAAGAGCACTTGATTAATCTGGAGGAGGAAGCGTAACATGGCCTGGTACAGTTTTGAAAACAAATGGAAGTGTCATTGCGTATCCATCCATACTGCAGTACTTCAAGTGGAGCTCTGCCTGGATCCAAAGTGCTTTTCCACAAACCTGCCTGAAGATATGGTTGTCTTACGTTATCTATATTGCTCTAGTTGTTGGTGATGAGGAGCTGAACTTTAGTGTTGATGTGCTACCTTTGCCAATTTTCCCTGCCCATGATTTCTGCTGTGCTTCCAAGACAGTGGCACAATTTGATTGCCTGTAACATGAAGCCATGAATTTGGTTTCCAGTTCAATGACATCAGGCATTGCTGCAATGATGTCACCCAGCAAAGAGAGGGAGTATCCAGATTGCAGAATCTTCAACACAATGCCTTTGAGGCCAAGGTAGGAAACTACTGTGATACAGCCTGAGAGAGCAAAGGCCGTTAACAATCCTGTACAGTGTTCTGGTGCTGCTTTGCCATAGAATAGGTGTCTATTACAACTCTCTCTTAGACTCAGGGTTCCATAATCAGTAAAGATGCTAGGCCCTGTTTAAGGTAATGGGGTAAGAATAAGACAAATATGTCAGTGTCATCTGATAATACTGATATCCCCACTGGTTTCCCTTTTGAAGACATTACCATTTGTTGTGCAAGGATGTTGTCGGCTTTCTTATGCAAGGTGACCATGTCTTCTCTGTTGATCACCACTCCTCCATGGTTTAGTTCAGCTATGGTGTTGTCTCTGCCTGTGCTGACTAGGTTGTGCTTTAGTGTGTGTCATTAGTGACTTGTCTTGAGTGAATTCTGTACAAATGATGGTTTCTTATTTTAAGTTGCCGTCAAGACAACTTTCTGTGGAGGGAGCTGTATAATTGTACTCAGCTGATGCACTGTGGTTGCTTCTGTAGCTCTGCTAGATCTTGTGATACTTTGTGCTGAAGTCTTGGTACCTGTCAAAGATGAGATATACATCACCTACTGTTAGCTTGTGTACAGTAGAGACTTTGAAATGGGTCACAGTACTTTGACTATACCATTTGCTGGCCAGGGTACTATCCAAAGAACTGTGGTACTGTCAGTGACTGTGCAGGTGACTTCTTGTGAAGTATGTCTAGTTGACACATGTGTCTGCAGCTGCCTCTTTAGGGTAGACTTAGCCTGGGCAATCCTCATGTCACCAGTCAATGAACATTCATGTTGGTACAAGGGCGCAGTCATGACAAAATATTCTTGATGTCAACCTCTTGCTGGTAGGCCTATCACTCTTCAATAGATAAATTTAATGTCAAATATCTTTGCTGGGCCAAACTTTGGTGCATGTTATTTGTCATTGCCTGTGTCTCTTCTATCTTTGGTACAATAACTCCTCACTTAAAGTCATCCTGGTTAACGTTGTTTCATTGTTACATTGCTGATCAATTAGGGAACATGCTCATTTAAAGTTGTGCAATGCTCCCTTCTAACGTCGTTTGGCAGTCATCTGCTTTGTCCACTGCTTGCAGGAAGAGCAGCTCGTTGCGGCTAGCTGGTGGGGGCTTGGAACCAGAGTGGACCGGCAGCCCCCCATCAGCTCCCTGCTCCCCTAAGTTCCCTGTGCTGCAGCAGCCCAGCAGACTATCAATTGCCAGCAATTCAGCTGTCCCTCTCCCCACTGCCATGTGCTGCCCCTGCCCTCTGCCTTGGAGCTGCTCCCAGGGAGGGAAAAGGGGGACTAATGTCAGGGTTTCCCCTTGCCCCCTGCTCCTGCACCCTGCTTACCCCTTCTCCATATAGAGCAGGGAGGGAACATGGATGGAGAGAGACAGAGAGAGCCTGGGGCAGCAGCTGCTGTCTCAACTTCCTGATCCACTTAAAAAGACAATGCACTTAAGAGGGGGTCAGCTTACTTAAAGGGGCAGTGTGCATTTCTCTCTCTCTCACACACACAAGGTGTGTGTCTGTCTCTGTCTGCTATGCTGTCTCCCCTCCCTCCTGTTCGTGCTGCCTTGATGAGAGGCTACATTAACAACAATATGTTAACCGTTGAGGGCTCAACCAAGTGCTAGTTCATCATTTAGCAGCAAGGCATTCCCTGGGAATATCCCTCCCTCTTCCAGCCTCTAACTTCACCACCTCAACCAATCTTCAAAATCATCATAGTTGTGAACAGTATTAAATTGTTTGTATAAAACTTATGCTGTGTGTATATCTATATAATATATAGTTTTTTGTCTGGTGAAAAAAATGTCCCTGGAACCTAACCTCCCCCACCCCCTCTTACATTAATTCTTATGGGGAAATTGGTTTTGCTTAACATCGTTTTGCTAAAAGTCACATCTTTCAGGAACATAACTACAACATTAAGTGAGGAGTTACTGTATTGTGCACAGAACCCCTGGGTAAGCAGTGTTCAAATTCTTGCATTTGGCAAATTCTAGTTGTACATGTGTCATCTACATTGACTGATGGTGGTGACTCTCTACCACTGACAATGTTTAATTGTGCCTCTGGGTGCCAAGTGGGTTTGAAGGAATCAATGTACGGCTCTGGCTTCTTACTAATGGCTTCTCTCTGCATGGTATCTGCAGCAATCCTTGACTTCATTGCTTCATTGTGGATCTCTTGTATTTTTACATCATTGGTTTGAAAATATCTTCACTAGCCAGCTGCATATGTGGAGGCTAAGAGTCCAAATCTTGAATGTCTTTGGTTTCAGAATGATTCCATGACTGTGGCCAAACCTAATGAAGGTGGTTTAAATATACATGTAACTCCATACACTATTCCATATGCCTGGAACATGGTTCATGACATGCATACTCTTTATGAACCACTCTAAGATGTTACCTGGCATGGATTCTATGGATCGCAGGTGATACAACGCTTACTGTGGCATGTCCAGCTGCAAAGAAGTAAGGCAGCATGAGTTTCATGGCTTCTGGATGCAGTAGCCAATCTCCTCCTCTCTCTGTTCTTACATATATCATCATGTCTTAATTTGGAGGGGAGGAGGGGATGTACTAGCAAGGTATATTACTAATACAGATATAACATATATCTCTTAGCTAATTATATTTTGTTACAAAATATTAGTGTGAAGATTTCACTAAAAATAATTGAAATTAAATGTTAACAAGTACTCATTTCAAAGTGTTTAACAGTGACCAAGTGTCATCAGGCAGTTTCTTTGAATTAGAGGGTCAGAATCCACAAAAAAGTCCTAAAGGAAGGTGCTGCCAAAAACTTGCATTTGGCTACCGGACTATATCCTGAAGTATGGTGTAACTATGAAAGAGACACTAGCCAATGTGCATGCATCAATACTTGTGGATAAACTGAGCTAACGTAGATGTGCTAATCATATTAGGATTTACACATTTGCATGAAGTTAGATGTTTGTGTGTTCAAAAGTTGCATACCTAATTGGGACCTGAAAAGCAGATCAATTCTGCCTTAGGCTTACATGTGTATTAGTATAATAAGACTTTGATGCATACAATGAAATTCTGTGGTCAGCTATGCAGGGGTAAATCCAAAGTCTAATATCTTTAATGGATTTACTGCAGATTCACAGTGGTGTAAAACGAGATTAGAATCGGGCACATACTCTACCATGATGTGATAGGTGGGTACATTTTTATAATATGATTTTGCTTCCCTCCATAGTATTAAATTTTATCCTCATAGGTCCATTGAGGAAACAAGGTTCTTCTCTCAGTGAAGTGTTTATGGGCCCATATAGCCAAAGGAATACCTTTTATGTGCCGGTGGCACTTTGAATACCTTTGAACGGGAAGGGATCTTTGTGGGCAAGAATAAATCCACATACTTTTTGGTCTGCCATGCGAGGAAGGGCAGAGCTGCAGTCAGTGCCACCTAAATCTTTGCCAGGCCCCAGGGAAGGTTTTAAGTTCAGGTTCCCTATTTGAGTAAGCACTAGGAACAAATGGTAACATAAAGGTTAGTAGAAGATTATAAATAGGATAATAAATGGAGAAGGAAGGATTATACTACCACATTAGAAATCATTCAAAGAGAAGGCAGAAACCCTCACACTTTGCAGTATTTTTAGAGTACCCAGATTGATGGCACTCTAGCTACCTCTGTTATTTATTATAAAAATATATATTTTGAAATAATTTAAAAAAAACTTAAGTCAAATGTGCAAGGGCACTGGAATTTTAATAGCTTAAAGTAGATTTTTTTAAAATTGTGCGTGTAAATAGATGCACTGGAAGTGCTTGTGAGTTCATCCAATCAGGGGAAAGAAATAATATGTCACTTACATGAGCAGCATCAACTAAATAACTCTGCTCAAATTTTGCATATTCATGATCAAGCCATAGAGTAAAAACTTTTGAATAGGTATTTGTCAGATAAATACAAGTAGTGAATAAATGCGAGGAAATCGTTCTATGAGCAGAAAGAGGTAAAATCAGTCTATTCACTCATCTCTGCTGCATTTAATATGACTGCAATGTCAAATAGCAAATAATAGAAGATGGACTTAAGAATTATGAGATAGTGACAAAGAAGACATCTGTCTAAGGTACTAATATAACTCTTATTACTATTGTATCTGAGCAGCACCTCACAATCTTTAATGTATTTATCTGCACAGCATCTCGGGAGGTGGGGTTTATTAGCATCCCTATTTTACAGATGGGGAACGGAGGCAGGAGAGATGAAAGGGAGGTCTACATTTGTGGAGGTGTGTATAGTACATAAACGGCACATCCAAGTAGCATGAGCATAGATAACAGTGCAGACCCTGAGGCAAGTATAGTGCCCTACGTGCCTGAACCTTGGAGTATGTATCCTACGCAGCTCTCTCCATACCCAAGAAGTGCTTCCCCTGCTATTTTTAGTGCCCTGAGTCTTTCCCCACTGCCCTGAAACTCTCTGGCAGCTCCCTGCAGCCTTCCCCGCATTGGAGCCTTTCACTGTCACATGTAGCTACGCAGCACAGCGTAGACACAGCCTTTCATGGCAGCGTGTAGCTCCATGGACCCTATGTGCTGCCGCAAACGTAGACAAGTTCTAAGTTACTTTCCTAAGGCTGCAAATGTAGACAAGTGTTAAGTGACTTTCCTAAGGCCACACAGGGATTGGTGGAAGAGCAGGGAACTGAACCCCAATCCCTCATGCCCCAAGCCGGCACCCCTAATCACTTAGATCTTCTTTCCTCTCTGTTATCAAGTGAGCTTTAAAATAAGATGGATAGTCAATGATGTGCATTGCTACAGGAAGGCTGTTTTGCATGCAGAGAAGACACTTGTGCAAACAGTGGTGATGTTGTGCAAATGAGGGAGAGGAGGCCAGAACAAGGAGTAAGGGAGGAATGACCATCAGATAGGCTGGTAAACCCATGAAGGAGGGCAATTTTGAATATCACTAGTTGAGATCATGAATGGAATAGGAAAAGAGGAAAGGAGTGTTGACGCTGATGTGATTGAAGAGGAGAGACATGGGCACATGCTTGAGGGGTGACAAACCAAGATACTAAGGGAGTCAAGGATGGATAGGAAACTGGGGTTCAGTGGTTCCATCCACATACATAATGGAGTTCCTAGTTAGGAGGAAATCAGAGAAGAAGAGACCAATCAGATTAACAAGAAAAGAAAGAAGGAGAGAGAAACCACTGAGACTCTGTGGTTGCAGGAGAGCAGAGGAGGACAATGAGTGGTTCAAAAGGAGAGATCAATTTAGTTTGACTTGTGAGCTTCCCCTCTCTTGTCTGTGCATGGTCTGAGTTACAAGTATCCTCATCAAAAGCTGCCTTTTTAATTTCAGCTTTGGTTTGAGAAGTGATGCTGCTTATTATTTTTAAATGAATTGGACAGGCCAGGAAATCTCAAATTGTGGCCCAATAAATTGTTGCCTTATAATGATGGGACTGGTATTGGTGAAATGATCTGGGCTCACCCAACTTGAAATATTACTTGGCTGCTGAAAACTATTGTCTAACAGCCTGTCCCTCTTGAAGGATCTTAGGACTGAACTGAGAATGATCCACACTCGGGCTCTGACCTCACTCTGGTGCAAATCCAGTTGAACTCCAGTGACTTTGTAAATCACTAGCTTTCCACATGTGTAACTGAGATCAGCATCAGAGCTACATTATTTAAAAAAAAACATTTTAAGGGTCTCCCCATTTTATCTTTCTTATTCATATCTTCCAAGAATGTTTTACCCATTCTCACCGTCTCAGTGCCATGAAGTTAGTTTAATAATAAGTTATTGGTTTAATATTGGATCTAGCATCTTAGATTTAGTATGGATTATGCTTGCAAAGAGGCTTGTTGCATGAGGAAAAGTGTTTTGTAATATTACTTGCATTTGTGACTCAAGATTATTTTTAAAGCAGTGATGAATCATGACGGATCCCCTGCTAGATAGCTCCATTGGAGGATCTGCCCCAAATTTCCAGCTTTCTGATAGTATTTTTTGTGGAAGGTGGTGGGAATCCACCTATGGAGGTGGATTTAGAGATAAGCCATCTAGCCATCCTCTATCTTCTATTGGTTTTAGAAATATTTCAGCTAGTTAAGCAAATAGGTTCAGCCACAGAGTGGTGAATGTAAATAAAGTTGTTAAAAGAAAACAATTGTCTTCAGTAAAACCCTATGTAAATACAATTAGAACATTGTTATATGTGCACCAGTGATTAGAACATCCATTGGTAGTATTACTGAATTTTGTGAATTGGTAAGCAAAAAAACATTTTTAAAAATGAGGATAATGCTTCCTGGAATGTACTTTTTTCATTTATTTTGTGTGTAAAATTTGTCTTTACTAACACATGCCAATATTACGTAGAATACTAGCAAATGTTCTATAATAGATTTTATAAATATAAGGAAGTTGTAGGAACATGAGACTTGTTACAGCACCATCTCGGCCATTAAATCTTTCCTAAGAATGGAATAGCAGTCATTTTCTGTATGCGAATTGTGCAGTTTTTGGATTAGGAATTTGGCACTGGGACTAGCTAAAACAGGGGCGGACAAACTTTTTGGCCTGAGGGCTGCATCAGGTTTCATAAATTGTATGGAGGGCTGGTTAGGGGAGAGGGTCATGGCCTGGCCCCCACCTCCTATCTTCTCCCCTCCAGGACTCCTGCCCCATCCACACAACCCGCTCCTGTCCCCTGACTGCCTCCGGACCCCACCCCTGATTGCCGCCCCATCCAACCCCTCCTCTCATTCCTGACTACCACCCTGGGGCCCCTGCCCCATCCAACCACCCCTTCTCCCTGTTCCCTGACTGCCCCCTGACACCCCATCCAATCCCACCTCCTTCCTGACTGTCCCCCCTGGACCCCTGCCCCCATTCACACCCCCGCCCCATGACCACCACCCCGAATTCCCCTGCAGCGGGGAAGGGGCTGGGGGCTAGCCTGCTGGGCCAGGAGCTCAGGGGCCGGGCAGGGCGATTCCGCAGGCTGGATGTGGCCCACAGGCCATAGTTAGCCTACCTCTGATCTACAAAGATATTATCTCTTTTTCTCAACATTTAGAGGTGAGGAGCAGTTGATTCAGAAAAGACAAAGTTACTGATGCTTTTAATAATTTTGTAACACTTCAGAATGATAGTGTGAGATGAACAATCTGTAATGACCAGTATACCAATCCTGAGACATGGGTCATGAGACAGTTTTACC
This sequence comes from Mauremys reevesii, assembly GCF_016161935.1. NCBI lineage: Eukaryota > Metazoa > Chordata > Testudines > Geoemydidae > Mauremys > Mauremys reevesii. The sequence goes on along the minus strand of NC_052624.1, from coordinate 188,590,547 downwards.
TCTTTGCTAACATGTGGGAGACTACTTAGCAGTCACTATGCTTTAAGATTATTCTGGTCATTTTTTTCATACATATATTCTGCGCGCGCTCTCTCTCGCGCGCATTCTCTCTCTCGATATATATAATCTGCCAGAATATCTGCCAAAAAAGACCACACAGAAAACAGATCTATCTTGCAAAAATATCTGGTGGGAAATAGTCATGTAAATTTTGATTTACTGAAGACACAAAAGAAATGGATGACAGCATCCAAGATTGGTTCCAGCATTTTAAAAGCAATTATGGGGGGCCAGGGGGCGGGGAGGAGATTTATGCACGAAACCTGCTCTGTACATTAACTAAAATTGTGGTTTTAATCACTGGAAGGAGAAAAACAGCAATGAAATACCCACAGTAACAGGTCATTTTAGTTACTCCCCTAAGGACATAATTTGTGTCTGCGTGTGCAGACGGGTGTGTGCATGTGTGTTGCAGAAGTGCGAAAGGAAAATAAGTGAATATCCTTAAAGAGCAAACACTATAGAGGGCTGTAATACATGGCTTCCTGAATAAAGAAAATAAAGCCATGACTATGTGAAGATTTTTTAGAAAATACTGATGGGAATGGCAAAGGAGTAACATATTCTTCACTCCAATGGAAATTAATGGAGCATGCATTCCTCATTCTCAGTCTATTTGAGGTTACAACAGGGGATATCACATCTGGCAAAACTACTTTGAGTCATGTTATACTACTTATAACATCATCTGGACCTTAGGAAACCGCTTTTTGAAAATCAGGAATACTGTACAGTACCTGACATTAGCCTTGTTGAAAGGTACTGATAAGTTGCAGAGGCCAAAGAAATTAAGGTCCTAGTTTATAGAACCACATTTACGTGGAATTTTCCAGCAGTTTATTACAGCAAATTACCTGGTTTTGCAATTTGTTAACCACACGTTTCCCTTAGGAGCCTGTCTGTGAGCAAACAAAAGGTTCACCTTTAAAAAGGGGATCAAATCAGCCAAAGGAGTGCTAGTGGGGTTCCAACATAAGAACACCATGTGCTAAGAAGAGAAACATTTTTTTGAAGTGGGTAGAAAATGAATGTGTTTATTATTAGTAGTACTATTGATTAATAGCAGTTAACTCAAAAAATTAATCAAAATTAAAAATTAATCGCACTGTTAAACAATAGTATAATTCATTAAACAATTGAAATTTATTAAATATTTTGGATGTTTTTCTTCATTTTCATATATATTGTATTCTGTGTTGTAATTGAAATCAAGGTGTATATTATATTTTGTTACAAATATTTGCACTGTAAAATGATAAACAAAAGAAATAGAATTTTTCAATTCAGCTCATACAAATACTTGTGGAATCTCTTTGTCATGAAAATGCAACTTAGAAATGTAGATTTTTTTTGTTACGTAACTGCACTCAAAAACAAAACAATGTAAAACTTCAGAGCCTACAAGTCCACTCAGTCCTACTTCTTTTTCAGCCAATTGCTCAGACAAACAAGTTTGTTTACATTTACAGGAGATAATGCTGCCCAATTCTTATTTACAATGTCACCAGAAAGTGAGAATAGGCATTTGCATGGTACAAAACACAAAGAAGGTACCAATGTGAGATTTCTAAAGATAGCTCCAGCACTCCATCCAAGGTTTAAGAATCTGAAGTGCCTTCCAAAAACTGAGAGGGACAAGGTGTGGGGCATGCTTTCAGAAGTCTTAAAAGAGCAACACTCCGATGAGGAAACTACAGAAACTGAACCACCAAAAAAGAAAATCAACCTTCTGCTGGTAGCATCTAAGATAACAAAAATGAACGAACATGTGTTGGTCCACACTGCTTTGGATTGTTATTGAGCTTAACGCGTCATCAGCATGGACACATGTCCCCTGGAATGGTGGTTGAAGCATGAAAGGACATATCAATCTTTAACACATCTGGCAGGTAAATATCTTGCAACATTGGCTACAACAGTCCCATGAGTATGCGTACTCTCACTTTCAGGTTAAATTGAAGTGGGAAGCATTATCTCTTGCAAATGTAAACAAACTTGTTTGTCTGAGTGATTGGCTGAACAAGAAGTAGGACTGAGTGGACTTTATTTTATTTTTGAATGCAGTTTTTTTTGTGCATAATTGTACATTTGTAAGTTCAATTTTCATGATAAAGAGATTGAACTACAGTACTTGTATTAGGTGAACTGAAAAATACTATTTCTTTTTTCTTTTTTCTTTTTTTACAGTGCATATTCTTGTAATCAAAATAAATATTAAGTGAGCACGGTACACTTTGTATTCTGTGTTGTAATAGAAATCAATATATTTGAAAATGTAGAAAACATCCAAAAATATTTAAATGGTATTCTATTATTAACAGTGCGATTAATTGCACGATAGATTGCAATTAATTTTTGTAATCACTTGACAGCTCTAATTATTAGTAATAATACTGTTTTATGATTAGGTAGAACCTTTCCTCTCCAAGGATCTCAAAGCACTTCACAGTTTATGATCCTGATCCTGTATTTGAAGTGCTAACTCATGCAATTAGCCATATCAAAGTCACTGGTCTGAGTAAGGGCTGCTGACATTTATAAAGCTTTGCAAGATTGGACATAGATAGATACAGCTCTATTAAAATACAGTTACCTCTGTGACCAGCATGCTCTGCTATAGTGAGGGGAGGGGACATTTTGGTAACAGACACTGAGTCAAATCCCATCTTGTATGAAAAGTGCCATGGCATCTTCATTGTGCAGACAGAGCAGACAAGAACCTTGGTCTGGAAGGTTTTGTTTATGAAAGAGGTTTGAATGCAGCCTGTTTGGTCATTATAGCAGCAGTATTTGCATTTCCCCCCCCACACACACTTTATGCTGCCTTTCAACAAGTGTGTAACTGCAATGCTATGAGGTACATAAAGTTTCCTGGTAGAAAGTGATGTAAAATAAAACTTACACCCACTTCAAGATACAGTGAGAATTGATTGGTGCTTAGGTACCAAAGTTATAGGAGCTGCAGGAATATGAAAGCAAGAAAGAAGTTTTGCATAATTTAAAAACTACCACTAGAATGCATTGGCCTTCAGAACTACACAGGCCAATGGTTAGCTGTGGTATTTAACTATGTGTCAATCCTTTGTAACGAGAGATGGTTTGCAAACTGTAACTCTGGGTATGAACACCTCTGAACTTTGGGCCATTTGAAATCTGGATCCCAATTCGTGTGCTTGGGCCCATCTCTGTTTAGTACAGCTTGTACACCCCAGTGGGTGTCATTCCTGGGAGCAGTTTATCGAAAAAATGCAGATATTTTTTTGTGTAAGTGTGTGTTGGGGAATGAGGGACTACAGAATGCTAGGTCCAAAGGGTTGGTGGATAGCTTCCAGTGTAGAAATAAATATTAAGTTGTATAAGGTTTAACATCAAAATCTATGTGCATGTTAAAAGTAGTGAGAAGTTCATTTTCTGCTTCAGGAGTCTAATGTGCAGATTTTCTTTTGATGTTCAGCTTTTTCTAATGCTAGTTATAAAGAGTCCCCAGTGTCTCATCCTGCACCAGTGATTATAAAAATATTTAAAGTCACAAAAAGGATATATGACTGTGCTGACACATATTTTGATTTATGTTATACCATGGTTTGGACACACATTTGAAAGCAAGGTTTTTGGCTGACAATAGCATCACAGTAGCAGTCTTCTATCCATATATTACAGTGATGACCCCTGAAAATTATCAGGATTTAACACTAGGCTATAATATAGGGTTTCTGAAAACTCCTCTACATAAGCAGTAAACAGCATAAAAATCATATTACTATTTATGTGCCATCAAATCACATTGGTAGGGATTTGACCACATAAATAGTAAAATGACTTTTTTGGAATATGGAAATTAAAGAAAAATGTATGAAATAGAAACCATATATTATGGAAAAATAACAAATATGCAACAATATTATGGGAATAGGAGCAGCACGGAGGAAGGGGATGACTTCTTGGAAGCATCTGTATATAGTTTTTTTAATTGAAATTCTATTTTCCAAACCACAAGTCACTGTACATGTATTAATATAATATAATATAATATAATGTAATATAATTAATAATATAATACATGGGAGTTAACTCATTGCATAGGTTTTGTGCTAGTCATTTTCTCTGTGGTGGTTGAATTTCACCATCCTGCAATAATTGAAATGAGAAGCACTGTTTATTTCTGTCTGGATTCTTCACTGCGTCCAAATTCTGGAGTGGAATCCTTCTTTCATTGAAGTCAATGGTAAAACTCCTAGGTTCCGAGATTGCAGCCAGAGAATCTCCTCTTCTCACTTGAGTATGAGTATCTGTTACAAAGTCTGCACTCCCTGCCCGTGTGGAACGCCCAGCCCTATAACAGGTCTATTACTGTTATTGTGAGAGACGGTGGGAATTGCAGCCTATGATGTAGATGGTTTGCAATGTCTCATGTGACTGAATAGGCCAATCTGAGATTTGCATGATCTTTGGCAGTTATTGCAAATGTATGTATCGTGGTTGGGAGCTGCTTGCTTCCTACTGTTTTTTTTTCTCCTCAAGCTGTAGTAGGAGCCAGCTTCTGTCATGGACTTTGATACCTTGATGGAGATGATGGCGGCACTTGTTAGGATCACTTGCCAAGATTTCCCATTGGTCAGGATCAATTCCAAATTCCTTCATATCTCGCTTGCATGTATCTTTATAGCAAAGCTTGGGATGTCCTGTTGTTCTTGTTCCCCCTGATAGCTCCCCGTATAGCATGTCTTTGGGTATGCATCTGTCTTCCAACCTACTCAGATGGCCTAGCCAGCGCAGTCATCTTTGCTTGAGCAGGGCTGTCACTCTTGGTAAATTTGCCCTTTGAAGGATCTCTGCATTGTCCATGTTTCCCCACCATACATGAGAGTGCTGAGGAGGCAAGCTTCGTACTCCAGCATTTTGGTCTTGATGATAAACTGTGAGTTGTTCCATGCTCTTTTAGTTAGCCTGCTAAAGGTGGTGGCAGCCTTTCCAATGTGAACATTGAGTTCTTCATCCAGTCAGAGGTTGGCAGTCACCTAAATAGCTGAACTTTTGGACTACTTCTAGCTGATTTGCATTTAAGGTAATTGAAGGATCTTGTGAACCCCCCCGCCTAATACAACCGTTTTCTTGATGCTGATGGTGAGTGCAAATGCCTGACAGGTACTTAAAAGGCAGTCGATGAGTTCTTGTAATCTTCATTGTGGGCTATGAGGGCATCATCATCAATGAATAGAAGTTTCCTGATTAGTACCTTTTTGACTTTGGTCTTTGATTTAAGTTGGGACAGGTTGAAGAGTTTCCCATCTGATCTTATGTGGAGATACACTCCATGTTTCATGTCCTTAAACACACAGTTCAAAAGTACTGAGAAGATTCCAAAGAGTGTAGGGGCAAGAACACGTCCTTGCTTCATTCCACTTTTCCTCTGTAAGCTGTCCAAAGAGGACCCGTCAAACTGGACAGTTGCTCTCATGTTGTTGTGGAATGAATGTGTAGGACTTAACAGGGTTGGTGGACATCCTATCTTTTCTAGTATTGCAAATAGACCTGCTCTACTGATTGTGTCGAATGCTTTGGTTAGGTCCACAAAGGTGATGTGGTTGGTTTTGCTCTCTGCACTTTTCTTGGAGTTGATGCAGAGAAAATATCACGTCTGTAGTTGATCTTCCAGCCCTGAATCTGCACTGTGATTCAGGGTAGACATGATTCGCCACCTGCTGTAGGGGCACTAAGATGACAACAGAATGCAAGGTGCTTTGCAAATAGATATGAAGGAAAGGCGTTAGCTCCAGAAAGGGATTTAGGTACCTAACTGCCACTTTAGTCATCTAGGCCCAATTTAGATTCTCCAAACCACTGCTCAGCTTTTGCCTTACCCTCTAGGTGCCTAAATTACTATGGCACCCAAGTTTCCCTGCTAAAGTCCTCTAGATGCCTAAATTACTGCCTCTGCACATGAGCAAAACCATATAGGTCCTGACATTCGCCATATACTTCATGCCTAAGCACCAGTGAGATCCTCAGATTAGGCATTTCCCCACTTACCTTGCTTGCAGGGTTAGATCCAATAGGCATGCTCAGAAGCTGCCTACCAGATCAGGCCTTGCACAAAACAGCATTGCTGCTTACACGCCAGTGATTAGAGCACTCACACAGGACATGGGAGCCCTTATTCAAATCCTCACTCTGCCTGATTCAAAGTAGGGACTTTGAATCCAGGTCTCCTGTACCCCAGGTGAGTGCCCTAACCACTGGATAATGCCTCCCTCTGTCTCTCCTGTTGAAGCTGTCCCTCTTTGTATGAAATACTGAAATAGTCCTTGGGCCAGAGAGCATGTGAATGACTCTACCGCCCTGAGGTTAGAGGGCACACCTGGGATATTGGAGACCCAAGTTGAAGCTCCTGTTCCAATGACTGTTTACATATTTATACAAAAGTGGAGATTTGGACTCGGGTCTCCCATATCCTGAGTGAGTGCTCTAACCACTGGGCCATGGGTGTGTGTGTGTGGCCTGCTCCTCTGTAGTTTATTGTCAGAAAGGGCAGACCTGGCTTAGTCACCAAACTCCAGGAGAGGGTTCACAGATGTGAATCCTGAGCAGAGGGAGGCATCTCCTTCTGCCCCAGAGTTAGGTGCTTAGCTCCCCCTCCAGGGTGGGATTTAGGCCCCGCTCCTACGCATTTCCTCTTGGTTAATTTAGGTGGTTCCCTGCTCAGCATGCTGGCTTTTGTGATCCCATTCTTAGATCTCTACCTTTCCCATGGTTCTCCAGGTGAAGGAGGAGCTAATACAGCATCTGAGGGGTAAGTGACTGTCTGTAGTGTGTGTTTGTTTGTGTTTGGGGGTTACTTGCTGTGTGCTGAGCTTGTGTTTGTCAGTCTGTTTGTTTGTTTGGTTGTTTGAGGGACCGTGTGCTCTGGCTGGCAGTTGGAGGCAGGTTTGAAAGCTCGAAGCCTCTGGTAATTGGCTGAGCCTTAATCATTGGGCGGGGCATTCACTCAGGCCAGGGCTTTATAAAGCCGCGCACAAGCGACCAGGGGCTGCTAACAGGGAGTTTCGCAAGGGAGTTTAGAAGGGGAATGGGAAGGGAGTGGGAGCCCCTCGCCAGCCCTAACCCCTTCCCCGTGGCCCCCCCCTAAAACCTATAAACCGAACCACATTCCAAAACTACTTTCCGTAAACCACCCTTTCACTAACTAGGAGACAATGCAGGCAGAAGCCCAGCAGCAGAGTGGGGGCTATCCAGTTTATTGCACTGACTGTCGCATGTATGATTACCTGCCGTGTGGGCAGGTGGCGTATGTGTGCGGTCGGTGCAAGGAGCTCCTGGCCCTCAGAGACCATGTACGGACTTTGGAGGCCAGGGTGGCGGAACTGGAGGAGCTGAGAGAGGCAGAGAGGTATGTTGATGAGGCTTTCCGGGACACTGTAGAATTGTCCCACCTCTGCTTAGACAGCTCCTGTGCTGTTGAGGAGGAAGAAGGGCCCAGGGAAGTAGAGCAGTCGATGGGAGCAGAGGGAAACCTTCCCGTAGTTGGGACCCTCCTTCCAGATGGTGCTGGGGTTGCCTCTCGCACTGAGGTTGCCTCTCTGGGGGAGGGAACTCCAGTTTGTAGGAAAAGGCAGGTGTTAGTAATGGGAGATTCGATTATTAGAAATGTAGATAGCTGGGTCTGTGATGACCGGGAGAACCGTATGGTGACTTGCCTGCCTGGTGCGAAGGTTGCGGATCTCTCGAGGCATCTAGATAGACTTATATGTAGTGCTGGGGAGGAGCCGGTGGTCGTGGTACATGTAGGTACCAATGACATAGGGAAGGGTAGGAGAGATGTCCTGGAAGCCAAATTTAGGCTGCTAGGGAAGAGACTGAAATCCAGGACCTCTATGGTGGCATTTTCAGAAATGCTCCCAGTTCCACGCGCAGGGCCAGGTAGGCAGGCAGAGCTTCAGAGTCTCAATGCGTGCATGAGACGATGGTGTAGAGAGGAGGGGTTCATGTTCATTAGGAACTGGGGAAACTTCTGGGATGGGAGGAGCCTATACAGGAGAGATGGGCTCCACCTAAACCAAAGTGGAACCAGACTGCTGGCACTAAACATTAAAAAGGTTGTAGAGCAGTTTTTAAACTAGGAGATGGGGGAAAGCCGACTGCTGCAGAGGAGCGTGTGGATCGGACACAGACTTCTCTTAGGGGAGAGTCTGATGACAGAGAATCTCCAGGTTATAGTCAGGAGCAGAGGAATGAGAAGTATAATGTAAGGGCCGGATCAGATGATAAACAGTCACATAAAAAAGAATCTGGCACATCAAAAAAGGCAGGCTAATAAACAGGGACAAGTTTTTAAAGTGCTTGTACACAAATGCCAGAAGTCTAAATAATAAGATGGGTGAACTGGAGTGCCTTGTGATAAAGGAGGATATAGATATAATAGGCATCACAGAAACCTGGTGGACTGAGACCAATCAATGGGACACAATCATTCCGGGGTACAAAATATATCGGAAGGACAGAACAGGCCGTGCAGGGGGAGGAGTGGCACTATATGTTAAAGAAAGTGTAGATTCAAATGAAGTAAAAATCTTAAGTGAATCCACAGGTTCCATAGAGTCTCTATGGATAGAAATTTCATGCTCTAGTAAAAATATAACAGTAGGGATCTATTATCGACCACCTGACCAGGACAGTAATAGTGATGATGAAATGCTAAGGGAAATTAGAGAGGCTATCAAAATTAAGAACCCAATAATAGTGGGGGATTTCAATTATCCCCATATTGACTGGGAACATTTCACTTCAGGACGAAATGCAGAGATAAAATTTCTCGATACTTTAAATGACTGCTTCATGGAGCAGCTGGTACGGGAACCCACAAGGGGAGAGGCGACTCTAGATTTAATCCTGAATGGAGCGCAGGAGCTGGTCCAAGAGGTAACTACAGCAGGACCACTTGGAAATAGTGACCATAATACAATAGCATTCAACATCCCTGTGGTGGGAAGAACATCTCAACTGCCCAACACTGTGGCCTTTAATTTCAAAAGGGGGAACTATACAAAAATGAGGGGGTTAGTTAGACAAAAGTTAAAAGGTACAGTGACTAAAGTGAAATCCCTGCAAGTTGCATGGGCCCTTTTTAAAGACACCATAATAGAGGCCCAACTTCAATGTATACCCCAAATTAAGAAAAACAGTAAAAGAACTAAAAAAGAGCCACCGTGGCTTAACAACCATGTAAAAGAAGCAGTGAGAGATAAAAAGACTTCCTTTAAAAAGTGGAAGTCAAATCCTAGTGAGGCAAATAGAAAGGAGCACAAACACTGCCAACTTAAGTGCAAGAGTGTAATAAGAAAAGCCAAAGAGGAGTTTGAAGAACGGCTAGCCAAAAACTCCAAAGGTAATAACAAAATGTTTTTTAAGTACATCAGAAGCAGGAAGCCTGCTAAACAACCAATGGGGCCCCTTGATGATGAAAATACAAAAGGAGCGCTTAAAGATGATAAAGTCATTGCGGAGAAACTAAATGGATTCTTTGTTTCAGTCTTCACGGCTGAGGATGTTAGGGAGATTCCCAAACCTGAGCTGGCTTTTGTAGGTGACAAATCTGAGGAACTGTCACAGATTGAAGTGTCACTAGAGGAGGTTTTGGAATTAATTGATAAACTCAACATTAACAAGTCACCGGGACCAGATGGCATTCACCCAAGAGTTCTGAAAGAACTCAAATGTGAAGTTGCGGAACTATTAACTAAGGTTTGTAACCTGTCCTTTAAATCGGCATCGGTACCCAATGACTGGAAGTTAGCTAATGTAACGCCAATATTTAAAAAGGGCTCTAGGGGTGATCCCGGCAATTACAGACCAGTAAGTCTAACGTCAGTACCGGGCAAATTAGTTGAAACAATAGTAAAGAATAAAATTGTCAGACACATAGAAAAACATAAACTCTTGAGCAATAGTCAACATGGTTTCTGTAAAGGGAAATCGTGTCTTACTAATCTATTAGAGTTCTTTGAAGGGGTCAACAAACATGTGGACAAGGGGGATCCGGTGGACATACTGTACTTAGATTTCCAGAAAGCCTTTGACAAGGTCCCTCACCAAAGGCTCTTACGTAAATTAAGTTGTCATGGGATAAAAGGAAAGGTCCTTTCATGGATTGAGAACTGGTTAAAGGACAGGGAACAAAGGGTAGGAATTAATGGTAAATTCTCAGAATGGAGAGGGGTAACTAGTGGTGTTCCCCAAGGGTCAGTCCTAGGACCAATCCTATTCAATTTATTCATAAATGATCTGGAGAAAGGGGTAAACAGTGAGGTGGCAAAGTTTGCAGATGATACTAAACTGCTCAAGATAGTTAAGACCAAAGCAGATAGTTAAGACCAAAGACCAAAGAACTTCAAAAAGATCTCACAAAACTAAGTGATTGGGCAACAAAATGGCAAATGAAATTTAATGTGGATAAATGTAAAGTAATGCACATTGGAAAAAATAACCCCAACTATACATACAACATGATGGGGGCTAATTTAGCTACAACGACTCAGGAAAAAGATCTTGGCGTTATCGTGGATAGTTCTCTGAAGATGTCCACGCAGTGTGCAGAGGTGGTCAAAAAAGCAAACAGGATGTTAGGAATCATTAAAAAGGGGATAGAGAATAAGACTGAGAATATATTATTGCCCTTATATAAATCCATGGTATGCCCACATCTCGAATACTGTGTACAGATGTGGTCTCCTCACCTCAAAAAAGATATTCTAGCACTAGAAAAGGTTCAGAAAAGAGCAACTAAAATGATTAGGGGTTTAGAGAGGGTCCCATATGAGGAAAGATTAAAGAGGCTAGGACTCTTCAGTTTGGAAAAGAGAAGACTAAGGGGGGACATGATAGAGGTATATAAAATCATGAGTGATGTTGAGAAAGTGGATAAGGAAAAGTTATTTACTTATTCCCATAATACAAGAACAAGGGGTCACCAAATGAAATTAATAGGCAGCAGGTTTAAAACAAATAAAAGGAAGTTCTTCTTCATGCAGTGCACAGTCAACTTGTGGAACTCCTTACCTGAGGAGGTTGTGAAGGCTAGGACTATAACAATGTTTAAAAGGGGACTGGATAAATTCATGGTGGCTAAGTCCATAAATGGCTATTAGCCAGGATGGGTAAGAATGGTGTCCCTAGCCTCTGTTCGTCAGAGGATGGAGATGGATGGCAGGAGAGAGATCACTTGATCATTGCCTGTTAGGTTCACTCCCTCAGGGGCACCTGGCATTGGCCACTGTCGGTAGACAGATACTGGGCTAGATGGACCTTTGGTCTGACCCGGTACGGCCTTTCTTATGTTCTTATGTTCTTATACATTTTATGGGGAGCCTGTATACCTGACTCTGGACTGGGTGGCAGGGTGTAATGCTGAGTGTAAGTTCTGTTTGGGGATCTAGGTCAAGGCCCTGCTCAGAATAGACTATAACCAAAGAGCATGGTTCTACTCCTATTGAAGTCAATGGAAATTTTGCCATTGACTCAGATGGGAGTATGATCAGTCCCTAAATATGAAAACACTGGTGGATCAACTGTCATTTTGCCACAAGCATATGGGTCAGCACATTGCTGCACTGAGAGAGCCACAGCCCAGGCTCCATCCATGACGTATCTCTTTCTATCTACTCCTGGGCCTTGTGGAAGGGTTGCTGTGACCCTGCAGAAGCTGTGCTCTCCTCAAACCACTATCCACAGGATGGGTAACCATTGCAGGACAGGCCACAATCTAGACCTAGATGAAGGAAGGTGGATGTAATGCAACAAAATCAACAATGTAGTTGATCGTAGGCGTGGTAGGTTCCACCATTTTTGTTTGGAATGTTTTCTCTGTAATTGTGTTTTCTGTCATCCGATTAGTTAGCCCATATCTGAAGGAAGGGCTAGGATTAATAGGCCTTTTGGAGGAAATGCATTTCAAAGAGGAAGTTCTGTCTGATGGCCCTGATTCAGTAAAGTATTTAAATACATACAATTAGTGAGTAGTGCCACTGACTTAAAAACAAAATTCTCTTCTATGGGACAGGAATAAGGCTATTCATTTGCATAAAGTTAAGCATGTGTTTTTAGCACTTTGCCAATATTCTTAGAAGATACTTTCTTTAAGAAAAACCATTTTCTTTGGAGACAGTAATAAACAAACTCAATTCTTAGACGATTAAAGGATTCAGGGGACTTTCCATGTTGCTGTTGTGCATGCACAGCTCCCTTTGAAGTCAATGGGATTTGTGTGTGTGCACAAGGGCAGAAGTATAGGGCACCAAATGTTCATAATTTTGTGCTTTAGGAAAGCCAAAAAGATCAAGGAATGGCCAGATGCAGTATATGGACTTTTAACTATTTGAATTTAAATGCTTTCCTTCATAAAATGCATTTTATGTATCTGCCACAGTTAAGAATCTGTCCACAGGAAAATCTGACATCTAGTGACTCTAGCTGGGAGCAAAACAGAGCAGGAGAGAACTTGCCTAGACAGTTAAGGAGGACCTGCTGAGTGTAGAAAGAGAAACGAAAGAGTCCGGAAGCAAAAGAGAAAGTTGCTGAAAACAAAGATAAGGTCTTCGAAGCAAAAAAGGGACATACCTTGAAAGCAGAAAGGTACAATTCCATAAGCAGTCAGAGAGAAAGGCAGAGAATTGCTTATGGATCTATTCCAGGGAAGCACATCCAATCATGAAGGCTGCAATTATTTTTAGATTTGAAGTTATTCTTAACTATATTTCCTTGAATGAGCAAATAAAAAAATCTACTTTCTTAGGGAAAGAAAATAACTGCCCTGAATGTTGAATGATTTCCCTTAAATAGGACAAGTATTTTTAGTTTGTAAAATGTCTTTTTCTTTGTTTGTTTTTTGCAAAACATTCAAAGTTTTGAAAAAGTTTCAGAATATGGGAAAGCTTAGGGCTTCTAGAATGGTATCTGGAAGAAAAACTATAAAGTCAAACCATATCGTTTTTGTAGTAGCAGAAAATTAATTGCTTATTATTTAACAGTCTTCAGCCCTTTGGCTTTCTCCCCCTTTTTTACCATACTACAGAACCCTTTTTGCATTCCTTTTTCTGCCATTGCCAGTGCATGACATCTGCAGCTGTTACCTACTCAGAGTATTGCGGGATGGGGAGAAAGAGCGAGAGAGATGACAGAGTCTGGCCAACATACTTCCTTCTTTTGCAAAATGATTGCTAGGTCTCCACTTTTTACTGTTTGTCCTTTAATTACAGGAAAGGTGATTGTATTAAAGTGTGTATGATAGTAACATCTCAATTTAGCAACACTCTTTTCTAATCTAGTCAATTTTTTTGTATTACTTTTAAGTGCTGATTTTAATTAATGGGGTGTAGATGTTTAGAGCAGATGGGGAGGTGATTTTTTTTAAAATGTCTGGGAACAAGGAGAGTTTTGAAATCATGCAGATATGCCTCTCAAAACTGCAGTTAAACAAACCCTGTTTCTGAAAATACTGCGTGTTTTTGTCAGATTTTTTTTTCTGCTTGACATCCAGTCTTGTGACATGTCACATCAAATAGCGACAATCATGAAATTTTTAGGGATGTGTCAGTTCTGAGATGCCTACTTTCTTGCTTTGATCCATCATGGCTCTACTAGAGGGAAAAATAGGCATTCCATATGCATCTCTCTAATTTCTTATTTTTGGTTTAAACATGGAACAAACTAATCTTTTTAAATTTCAAAGCGGTTTTTTTTCCTGAAGGCCCCTAAAGCGCAAACCCTTATTGCTGCTAAAATTAATGCTCTGTAAAACTTTAATAGTCACAAATGTTTTGTTTTGTCCTTTCCCGCCAAAGAACAGATTAAAAACAACAGTGAATAGGACATTTGGGGCCCAGTCCTGTGAGGTTTTGAGTGCCCTCAGCAACCATAGAAACCAGTGGGAGTTGAGGATGCTCAGCGTGTCTCAGGAATGTCCAGCACCTCACAGGATCAGACTCTTAGTTAGTGTGCTATTAGCCTCTCTGTATGAAATTCTAGCTCAGACCGTACTGTTTGCTTAGCAACAAGCAAGGCAGGAATGAGGAAAGTTTACTATGGATTCCACAAAGCAAAAGCAAGTGATGCAATTATGGACTTGTTTTTCCTACTGGATTAGGCAAGATAGATAGATAAATAATATTGTCCACCTCCAAGTGATTTTCCACTGATCTTTTTTGTATTTAATTTATTCCCCAAGCCCTAGAGTGTCCGTGCACCACAATGGGTGGCTGCTGGTCTGGAGAGAAGCCAGGGCCTGGCAGTACACATCTGTTAAGGAGCTGTATCACAGCTGTGTAAGACAAGTGAGTGCAAACTGCCAGCCCTGTCCACAGGGCCATGGGTCAATTCATCAATGGGATAGCTACTGCTGAGAGGAATTTCTCTCAGGCAAGATGAACCTCTAGTGACTCTTTTCCTGGGTCTAGACATCCCCCTCCCGTACACACACAGCTATCAGTCAACTTATGGTTGAACTCTGTTTCACCTCCTGATCCCTTCTTCAACTCAGGCACACATTAAAGTGTGAACTAGATCTCAGCCAGGCCAAGAGGCCTCTTAACCCACTTTAGCTTCATTTCTAGCCTGAGATCAAACGCACAATCTAACCCCTACTGATGCCATTTGTAGTTACATATGTAAGTTTCACTACTGGACAGTTTGATTCTTTACTGTGTGAGTCAAACTCCTGCCGTGACAAAGGTATTTTGTGATAACAGCTAAAGGGACATTTCTTCTTGGTTGCTAATCTCTCTTCACATAGAAAGCCCATCCAACAGTACTCACCCCAGAGTCGGCATCCATGTGGCTGAGCTTTTAGTCAGAAAAATAGTAAAACCCTGTAATTTTGAGGATGAAAGTGGTCCCACGTGTTTTAGGGCATAGCTGCCTTAATTAACATATTTGTCTGAGGTGATGAGATATAATTCTTCCAGGGAAAGAGCGAGAGAAGACTACCTATCTCAGGGGTTGTGAGCTCAAATTATAAGGAAGCTGTGGTGGAGCTGGTGGAAGGCATAAGTCTGATGTGCTGTCACTAGCTCCCTTTCTTCTATGGGTTTCCTCTGGAGTACCCATAATCTCTCATTGCCTGTGTCTGGGAAGCAAACAGAAGACTGAAATTTATGAAAAGTTGCAGAAGACTTTCTGAGGGCTCTAAGTGACAGGTAGGGATTTTCCTTTTAGTTTGGAGTAGTCAGCAATGGCCTTGTCCAAGTTCTCTGTGGAAAAAGTCATCTTCTGACAAACTTGGCTGAGGAATGGAGCTTCTTTGCCTAGATATCACCTTTCTGTGTTCTAAGACAAAACTATCTCCTCAGCATGGTGCTGGAGACTGTTGCTAGGGCAGAAAATTACATGGCATCTATTGATGCTTCACAAATATATGAAAATCCAAAGGTTGTGGATTCCTCATCTGGGTTGTTTAGGCTGACAGTCGTTGTGAGAAATGCTGGCGAAACAGAAGCCTGGAGGGAAGCATTGTGTTTTTCTCCAAGGGAGCCTTCCATGTGCCATTAAGGCTGCTCTTCAAGGGAAACTTTCTCCCAAAATTTACAGTGCTGTCCTTAGCCACAGACAACCACTGCTATGTCAGGGAGTTATTTAGGGAGTGACTTAGTTACCAAATGGGCAAACCAAATCTTAGTTATAGAGCTGAATGAGCTAGGGGATAAGTCTAGGCCAATGGTTCTCAAACTGTGGGTCAAGACCCTAAAGTGGGTCGCCAACCCATTTTAATGGGGTCACCAGGGCTGTTGTTAAACTTGTTGGGGCCCAAGGCTGACGCCAAAGTTCAAGCCCCTCTGCCCAGGGCTGAAGCCCTCAAGCTTCATTACCCTCCATGGTGGGAGGCAGCGTCCAGGCTTCTGTCCCCTTCCTGGAGTCTTGTAGTAATTTTTTTTGTCAGAAGGGGGTTGCGGTGTAATGAAGTTTGAGAAATCCTGCTCTAGGCCATGATAAACTCACAAGGACAACATCTTAGATGTGTTAGGGGTTGGCTGCACTGCTGTTGTCTGGGAAGAACTCTTTCCTTTTTATAACACTTACCAAATCATGTGGAGAATGCCTGTCACCAGGTCAGAAAAGGACTGAGAAGGGCTTTGATTTTGTATATCCCCTCTTCAAAGTCTGGAATGTATCTGCAGGGATGTCTGTGAAGCTGTCTGAGGAGAAAACCCTCCTCTGTGTTGCTTCTGCGGTTTTCCTGAATTTTCCTGGAACCACATTGAGTTCCACATTGATTTAAGGAAAGAAAAAGGGTACTCTGGTGTTGCCTAAATTTTATTAGGCAGAGAAAGATTCACCAAGGAGAGATAGAAATCGTACTGCAGTCTCTCTTCTGTCCTAAGGCAGCTATTCTTTACAGCTCTTTAAAAGTTCCACAGGTTTAAGATAGAACATTAGTTGCAACAACATCATCTTTTGTGTGTTGTCAGGTACTTCCAGCTAATAGGAACACAGCAGATCTCATGGATTCTATTCCAAGCACTGTACATAAATATCAGTATGCATTAATCTGTGAGTTACTGGAAAAAAGAATAACAATGGGATAGCACTTATCTTTTCAGCTCTACCTTCTCCATTACTTCTCTTCCCTCCCTCCCCCCGGAGAAAGTCAGACTTCTGATATCATTTCTCAACCATAGTTCAGTTTGTTGTAGTTCTGGAAGCATGTGTGTGTGGTGGCAGAAGGGGCTGGGTAGGCATCTTAGCTTGCCTCTGGGTAGGCAATCAGAGATCTTTTCTAAACTAGAACAATATCCTGGGATCCAAGTTCAGACAAAGGAATTTGAGAATTGTTCTACTGGAGAGACCAGTGGTTCATCTAGTCAGTTATCCTGTAGCTAAGAGTGGTCAGATATGTCAGAGGATGGTTCAAGAAACCCCATAACAGGGCAGTTTTGTTGTTTTGGATAGTAGTTGTTTTGGATTTATATCCCTTATAAATGGATCCCTTATGACTTTACTTATTTTTGCAAGGGCACATGATTACAGGCAATACATCTTTAAGTTACTAGATGGGTGCTTTAGATTCTCTAGCATTGTGGATTTTAAAAAATATTGAAAACAGTATTATACTGGTAAATTGTAACAATAGGGATGGATTTTGTTTTGTGACTATTTTAGCTGAAAAATAACCCTCAGATTTGAATATATGAAAACTTATAAAACAGGAGTTTTTCATATACATTTTGCTTTTTGTTTTTACTCTGTATCAAATTTAGAAACAAATGAGTGAGGTACATGACTATGTGTAATAAAATGATATGGCCTTTTCCCCAAGGCGCTAGAAAACATTGTAATAACTTGGCAATTGAAACTAGGTGGAGTTGTGGGCCGCTAATCTTTCAACTCTGGAGATCTAGGTTAAGATTCTGGTGATGAGACATGCATGTTAGTCTGGTAGGCTCATCTGAGTCCCTGGAGAATCATTGTCCACAGTACAAAATGCACTGCATAATTTAGCATAATTGGCAGTTTCTGCTCAGCAGAGGGCCAGGAGATGATTAGCTGATGGTGCTGAGGTCAGAACTGAGATGTGTTGATAGAGCTTTGTGGGATGCTTATAGAATTGAAAGACTCAACAAGCAGGGTGTTCTGGGCAGTCACAGTATGTCTGAAAGTGTTCTAGGCATCAGCATGAGTGACTTGAACCACCCAAAAGGAGTCTCTATCCTGTAAGTCCTTGCATGGTGCACAGCGGGGACATCAAGACACAGTCATGCTCCACTGGACATGTGAGCTGAAGCTATGCTTCTGGACAAGTAAGGTTAAGCATTAGGCACAGCTCTTCCTATAGAGCAGAAATAAGTCTTAAGCTCCCTGAATGCCAACCCGCTTAATGTCAATAGCACAGGATAAAAAAGAGTAGTTGTGGGCAGAGAGGAGACATTTCTGAGGAGCCATGGGCTTAAGTGCAGTCTTCACTATGCAAATATGGCTGCATGCTTCCCTTTTTGTTTTTAGGCAAGAATAACTTGGTGGCCATGCACTGTGTACTATTAATGCAGAATCGTATTCCCATTCACTCCCTGTCTTACTCATTACTTTTTACCTTGTGTTTATATGTGCAGTGTTCTCTACCTGTGCCCTTGAAGAGCTGTGTCTAGGACATCTTTGTGCTGCTTATTGAATTAAACCACCACATCAAAATATGTGTAATGATCAGACTTAATGGACATATTCGGTATGTCTATCTTTATATAATTTGCACCCACTCATAAACCATCACATAGCTTCTAGTATTCAGAAATAGTTTGGTTCACATAAGAAGTAGGATGAATAAATAACTCTCAGTGGTCCCAAGCCAATGGGACCACTCACCTGCTTAAGTTAGTCATTTTCTCAATTGTCTTCCTGAATCCTGGTCATAGCACCTAATCAGCATGCTATGTTGGTGTCATGTATGGAATAACGTAGGTGTGGATTCTGAGACTGTCTCAAGCTTCACAGGACATGATCATCATAGATTGCAAACAATAATGCCTCAAATTACATGTGCAGTATTCCATAAGTGTTGGCTATTTGTCAGTCTGGTGCCCTAGAAAAGATGTGTTCCTAAAACAGCTTAAAAAAATCCTTCTGAGATAGATCAAGGAAAAAAAAATTATAATTGCGTTGACTGACAAGGCTTGAGCCCATTTCCATTTCCAGGCCCCCATGGGAAAGTTAGATTAAAAGAGGGGGAAATATTTTGCATAAAAATGATTTTCACAGAGTAATGACTGAAATGATAATATGCAGGAAATGATGCATCAATCACACCAATGAAATAACATCTGATGGGTTCATGAAGCTGACCTTTTATTTTTTTCCTTTTCTGGAAATGTATCTTTTTTCCATGTGTAAACTCTGCAGATTCATTATGATCTCCCATCACTGATGCCTCCTTATTATCAGGTAAAGAACAAGCTGAGCGATATTGCCTTTTTCTTCTTCAGCTACTATCAAAACAGTGCAACAACCTCAGTCACAAACTCAAGAGTCTTTTGACAGCAGCAATTAAGCAACTTAATTAATGAGTGAATAAAAATGATAATATTTACTGAATGGGAGCATCCTGTTTTGCATTTTTATTCAAACTGTGCACCTGAAGAACACCACTGAGTACAATCCCTCCCCCTCCCTGTTGCAATTGCTGTTCCTTTTTCCTTCCTCCTTCTCCCCTCCCCCCATTTTTGGCCTATTGCGCACACATGCTATTATACAGGCACTACACTGACATGCCAGAAGTCACTTTCAGCAGTTTGAGGGCAATACGTTTGTATCTTTGCTGTCATTCCCGCTCACCCCTAAAAACCTGGCACGCATCTGAGGGACAATTTCCACTGTGCATTTGTAAACCTGAACTTTACATCAAAGTGGGTGATTAATTACTGATAAGGGGCTAATAAAACATGAATGCATTTTGTAATTAAGCTTTGGAATGACATCTCCCCACCTATCCATGGCTAACATGCATATACACAGATTTCTTTCCCCTGTTTGACTGTTAATCTCTACAATGCCTGCAATGCATTACATATATTATTATTTTTAGTCTACATATATTTTCTCAATGAAATATATGATCTATCACAAGTGCAAGTAAAGCCCCATACATAATTATTTTGGAATGACAGACGGTGAGTTCCTTAGTTATTAGTTTTGACGATCCTGTCATGGATGCCAAGCATAGATTGTGGTGAGAGCCTGAGAAACTTGGGAAAACCCACCTGGGGATCAAGCTCTTTTTTTTTTTTCCTTCTTGGAAAAATTCCCCGAGTGACAGGCCCACAATTATGGGTGAGCTGAATTAAAGTCAATTAAGAAACCTAAAGCACTCAAAATTGCTGCCTTTGGGGCTCCCCCACTCTCTTCTTTTCCTTCATTTGCTGACACTTTTAAGGAGGGAAATTACATTTAAAAGTGCTTACTTGTGGGAGAGAAGGAGCAGTTCATTCTGTTTTCCTTCTGTTTTCTCTCCCACTTCAAGTCTCTCTGAGACTTAGAAGTGCTGTTCCTAGTGACATGGGGCCCAAACATGCAAGGTGTGCTGGGCTCCCTGTGAGGTGCCGAGTGACATCAGCTCCCCATTGGCATCACTAATAATCAGTGAATCCTTAGCATGTATGGAGCAGCTTTCATCTCTAGATATCCAAGTGCTTAACAAAGTTGGGTAAGTGCCATTATCGGTATTTTACAGATGGGTAAACTGAGGCATGGAGACTAAATGACTTGTTCAAGGTCACACAACAAGTCACTCCTGGATCCAGGAATAGAATTTAGTTCCCTCTGTCTCCCAGTACTCTGCACTAGCCACTGGCCATTCTGTGGGACCAGGCCCTTTAAGCTTAGTGTGCATGCCCTCTTTGTGTGTTTCTAGAATGTTCCTAATCCAGGTTTAGCCTCTCCCTTTCAATCGCCTTCCTTAAATAATAATAATAATAATAATAATAAATTAATTAATAATAATCACATGCCGGTGCTCGGAACCATATCAATACCTAGATGAATGGACCAGTTTGAGATGATTCTCTGCCCATTGTGACTTTAATTTTATAGCTATATTGAAATGTCACATAGTCCACTAGGTCAGAGGCTCAGGTTGTTCATGTGTTCTCGAGACCCACTCTTTCTGCTTGATCCCATTGCCATTGAAGTTAATGGCAAACGTCCTATTGAATTGAGTGAGAGTGGGATTGGACGCTTCAAGCCCATGCTCACCTTATTATGGACCTCCTCTTTTCCCCACTGAAGTCACTGGAACCGTTGCCATTGACTATAATGGAAACAGAACTGGGAAGTCTGTAACACTGCATTTGGAGTAATCTTTTTAAATAAAATCCTCATTTACGAGCCTCCTGGTAGTGTCAGCCATAGTGCTTAAGATGGACGTTATTTTTAGGACTCGGTGTAAATACTTAGTATGGTTTGAGAATTGACCAAAAAATGTAAACATTTCCAAGTGGCCAAGAGATCTGAGAAGAGAACTAGGTGTCAGAAACGTCAGTTCCAATAGTTGTGCTTATGGGAATTACATTATTCCCCTCACAATCATTTGGGCTAGGTGTAATTTATTGTGGGGGCAGCTGTATAGCATGGTAGCAGGTATTTTATTCTTTCCTCTATGCCACTTAAAAATTTATCAAATATGCTCTAAAACAAGCAGAGTGGTCAAGGGGAGAGAAGGGACATGGAGAAATAAAGTGAGTGTAACTAGTAAAAAGTTAAAATTAGAACTGCAAAATTCACATCTGGAACTGGGAGTTAAACACCTCCAAATTGGAGGTTGTTTAGATGTGGAGTTTCATTCCAATATAGAAATAAGAGTAATTTGCAAAATTTAGACCTGGGTCCAGATTTTGAAAACTTTTCTCTGTGTCATGGCTCAGAGCGCAGGGATATTTAAATCCAGGGGCTTTGTGTTCAAGTCCATCTCTATTACAAAACCATAGCAGTGGTCAAGTTTATTTTGATGCACTACATTGTTCTTCAGACTTCCAGAAAGTCTGTTAGATGCCTTTGACCCCCACATCTTTCTTATACAATCCCTTGGCTGCCAACTTTCCCTTTTTCTTTCCTCCTGGAAGAAATATATTGACACTTAAAGAGTTAAACATGTAGTTTTATGAGTTGGGACATTGTGAATTCTGCATTCATTAAGTTCTCTGGGTGGCCATCAGAAACTTAATTAATATCTCTGACATGGCTGCTGTAAGTGATATCTTGACTACCAGATGCCCAGTGGTGAGGGAGACAGAGATTGCACTTGTGGAGAGTGACAGCTTTCAGGTGTATGCACAGGCTTGATAGTCCATCTCATGAGAAGAAAGACAGTTCTGGTTGCCACCTTCTTCCAGCAGGGAAAAAAAAAGAAGGGAAAAAAAGCAGCCCTTTTTGCAGGTAGCCTCACTCATGACAGTAACATCACGTCTGTTTCTGCCCTTGTCAACACGTCTCACTGTCCACAATCACTCATCATCTCCAGACAGACAGCACTGGAGGAGATCATCAATTGCCAATGCAATTCAGCAGATACACTTCATAAATTTTAATTACATTCCCACTGAAAATGAATGGTCAGAAAATATAAAACATCTGCCATCCAGATCATTTACATTTTTCATACCATAAATCATCAGCAACATCCAAAACAATAGATTAAATCATATGGAGTGTGGTAGGTCAAGAAAGGAAAAAAAGACACTATTGTGTGATCACTGTTTGGACCAAAGCCATTACACAGTGTACAGTATCAAGGGGAAAAATATATTTAAAAAAGTAGTTACCATTTGGACTTGTCCTCATAAATAAAAGATCTCTGGTCTCATATAGACCCTGCTAATGGCTCTATTACTATGTCTGTAGCAAAATGAGAGCTTGTTTAAGCAAAAGAATATTTAGCTAATTAAGAAGGGAAAAAACGAGCATTTATCAATTGATTGGCTGGTCTATCTAGCTTGTAGGTAGCCTCTAGAGATTAACTGAGGGTTCTTTAACTCAGATTATCAGTTTTCATTAGCATCGTGTTCATAAAAATAGCATCATAGGGTAACACAGGCACCGGCTAGCCCCCTGAGAACAAACCCTCTCCAACCCCCAGATACATACTTGGGTGATTAGCCTGAGTCACTGTCCATGTTACCCCCAGCTATGCTGTTATTGTTAACATGCTATCTTGAGCAGATCTAGCCCATGTCTGTCTACCCTTGCTGGGAAGCACGGTTCCAGCTGCAGTGTAGATGTACTCTGAGTCCCACTGACTTTCAATGAGACATAGGCTCCTAAGTCATTTAGGTGCTTTTGAAAATTTTAACCCTTACCAGTAGGTGTTGTTGAGTATAAGTCATTTCTTTAGAGCTGGTATCATCATTGTATCATCTTGCACTACACTTTCTGCAAAGTGATACCACCCTTCCTTGATGACCTCTGCAACTAGTGCCACAAAAGGGACTCAGGCTCAGCATCCTCGATCCTCAAAGATACTTAGGTGCCTAACTCCCACTGAAATCAACAGGAAACAGGTACCTCAATACCACTGAGGATCTGGCTGGCATTGTAATGCTTAGTGTTTCGGCATCCAGCCACTTGGTGGAATCCACCATCTCACATTAGGCCTGGGGAGAGTTAGGTGCTTAAGAATGGGGGAGACACAAGCCAGCATACTGAGTGGGGAGCACCTAAGCTAACTGGTGCCAAGGAGAGGGGTGGAGCCTAAGCCCCACTCTTCTCAGGGAATGAGGCACCTGGACAGAGGGAGGCACCTATCTCCACTTGGGATTCACAGCCATGAACGCTTTCCTTGAGGTAGGTGTGCAAGCCTGGTCAGCCCTTTCTCCCAAAAGGGCAAGGAGGAGGAGCTGCTGCTACCCTTTTTAATCAATAGTTCAGTGGATAGAGCACTCCCTCAGAAGAGGGGAGACCCATCCCCTTCCCCTTTCCCCCAGGACCCAAATACCCTAGAGCCCAGTGGATAGGGAACTCAGGGAGGAAGTGGGAGATCTGGGTCAAGTCCCAGCTCTTAGGCAGAGTGGGGATGGAATGGGCATTTCCCAGCCTAGGTAAGGGCTCCCCAGTCCTGGCCCAATGGTTAGAACACTCACCTAGGGTATAAGACAGCCAGGTTCAAACTCCTACGTTGCCTCAGAAGAGCTGGCGCTTGAACCCAGGCCTCCCATTTCCTACATGATTGCCCTAACCATGGGCTGTTGTGGGAAAGGGGACCACCACTGTTGTTTTGTGCAGATTCTGATCTGTTAGAAGTGCTCTCAGGCAGCCTCTGAGAGAGCCTTCTCACAGGTGAGAAAAGTGAGGGAACACCTATCTTGAGGATCCTGCTGAGGCTTAGCCATTGAGCAAAGTGCCAGGGCAGCTGTATGCAAACCTGCTGGCAGAAATGTAGGTGCCCTGGGACGTTAGGTGCCTACAGGGTTTTGAGGATCTAAGTTTTGGACATAGGTGTCTGAAATAGCAGTTAGGTGCACAAATCCCTTTGGAGATGTAGCCCCTGTTGTTCTTTGCACAACTACTAAATCAGAAAGCCAGATAGGAGCATACTACACTGAATCATTCTTGGTGCCTGAAAACTAAAATAACTATCTGACATGCAGCTTTACTGGGTCCAGGTTATAAATGTTTTAAAAATGGGTTCCTAAACAGTCCCAGTATAGGTTTGGAAGTGCCATGTGAACAATAAACCCTATACTTTAGTCACATGCTTGAGGATGCTTATACATGTGTGTGTAGCCATAGAGCAGCTGAGATATTTGCTGGCTAGGTGCTAGTGAGATTAGCATGCGTTTGTTAACCTCAGTGTATTTCATGTTGCATGAACTGGGTGGAAATCGGGTATACGCTGAGCAAATGTTTATTTTGACTGGAAGCCCTGTCTCTTTGTGTATTTATGTGAACTAGATAGATGTATGCTTAGCCTGAGGAAGTATTTGCACTCTTAAAAAAAAAAGCCATTGATGAATGGCTGTAAAAGCTATACTTTTATCTGTTTTATGTGCTTCTAATGCTGCTAAATGGTTGTATATTAGATTAAAAAATAGTTCATCCTGATGTTCTATCACAAGCATGTCTAGCAATGGTATGTACAATATAAGCCTCTTTCATTTGATGATTTACTGCTGTAAAAATGAAATACAAAATTCTCCTAACACTCAACAGAACAGTGCAGCTGAGAGATTGTTCAAGGTATACAGGTTGAGATTTTAGGCTCCGGTTAGGAATAATAGTTTTCTGGCTTAAAGTATCTGCATATATATTTTTCTTCAATGACACAAAGATCTGAGTAAAATAGGTAACAATTGCTGTACCCTCCCACCCAGAGATATTCTATTTCAGACTTAACTCTTTCCCAATGATAGTAATTATTGCAAAATCCACAAATGTGCTGCAATCCACATGATTATTATTGGTTACTATATCTACAGTGGCATATAGTGCTTAAGAGACAAATAAAAGACAGAATGCTGCTTGGTGTTCTCTTTTCTTTTCCTCCAGCCACAGTTTATTGGCAGCTTTATTTAGGGATTGGCCAGCTAGTTTCGATATAAGTGACCCCTCCCACCAGTACTTTTGCCCAGAACGCATTCTGAACTGAACATTTGTTCCCCCAAGAACATTTAGTTATGTAGCTCCTGCCCCTGTTGTCCCTTCATGATGGTTACTTTTCATTCTCTCCTCTAGCCTTTCAGGTTCCATCCAGGAGCAGGAGCTGAAGTGCCAAACTATAATGCAAAGCTTTTCTCACAGTGGCTACATCTCTACTGCAGCCCGGGGTGTAACTTGCAGCTTGTGTAGACATACTCTTGCTAGCTGTAATCTAACTAGCTTGCTAAAAATAGCAGAGAGGGTGCAGTGGTGTGGACTTCAGCACAGGCTGCACAAGCAAGTATGAGGAGGGCTAGGAAGAATACAACCCACCCTGGAAGCAAGAAGTACTGGCAAGCTTGGTTTCATGCCTTTTCCAGCCAGAGAGCCAACTGTGCCCAGCTGTTTTGCAATTGTGTAAGGGAGGCAGGCTGATAGAAGTATCCTTCTCCTTATGGCCTCATTATGCAGCCAGGCCCAACTGCAGTTCTTATGCTACAACAATGCAGTGACTTCTCCCTCCTAGCACCTCCCTCCTTGGGTGTGAGTAGCAGGGGCGGCTCTAGCCATTTCGCCGCCCCAAGCACGGCGGCACGCCGCGGGGGCACTCTGCCGGTCTCCGGTCCCGTGGCTCCGGTGGACCTCCTGCAGGCGTGCCTGCGGATGCTCCACCGAAGCCGTGGGACCAGCGGACCCTCTGCAGGCATGCCTGCGGGAGGTCCACCGGAACCGCCTGCCGCCCTCCCGGCGACCGGCAGAGCGCCCCCCGTGGCATGCCGCCCCAAGCATGCACTTGGCGTGCTGGGGCCTGGAGCTGCCCCTGGTGAGTAGGGTGGCTCCCCCCCCCCCCCACTGTCCAGTGGAGCTAGCTGGACATGCAAAGGGCAAGATACTAAAGAGACATAGTAGCAGTCACACTCCCCCTCCATTCCAAAGAGTTCTGGGAGGCATTTTCCCTGGGGGTTCTCACTGCCCCAAATGTAAGCATCTACCTATAAGGCCCCACATTTACAAATGTCAGAAGGTCAAATCAGCCTCTAAACTTATACACAACTGAACACAACTGATAAATGTTATGAAATTTGCCCAGCCCCCATTTAAGGCACATTACTACTTGGGTCTCAAAGTGCTCTCTGTGTTAGAAAAAAAAACATAGTGACTTACATACAGAAGGCATATGTGTATGTGTGGGTGTGGGTGTGTGTGTGTTTCATACAAAATGGTGATATGTAATAGCTATATCTTCACCATTTTTGTGTGATATACCAAAAATAATGCTCTGCAGTTCTGAACAAAGAAATTAATCCACAAATATTGTTCAGAGAGCTGAGTGCCTTCCTATTGATATCTCACTGATAATTATGCATACACAAATAATAGTAATATTAGCACATTATGCTTTCAAAGCACAGCTCAAACAGTCAATAGTTAAGAAAACAGAGGACTCTGAGTAAGCTGCATTACCATATAAAATATTCCCAAATCATCTACTTTTGTCAAATGGAGTATGTAAAACATTTTAGAGAGTGGTTAAATTTTCCAACTTCCAAGAAGTTATCTTTACAAGCAGTGAAGCACAATTAAAAGCTATTTCATTCATTTTTTTCAATTCTTAAAGCTATATATTATTTGCAAATGTCTAATAGTGGGACATTATTGCGTATTAACATTTGTTAGAAGTCTTTTGCATTTTGTTAAACAGATTTAATGCTACAATGTGACAGAAGCTACTTCACTTCTTGAAGTTTATCTAAACTTGTATGACACACCGGCAGAATAGCCAGATGAATTTGGTGATGAAAACATTTCATGGTTGAGGAATGTGGCACTAAAGAATTATAGAAGCTGTAAAATGTGCTGGCATTTTTTTTACAGCACGGTCTCTGAAAATGGTGCAAATGAAGTATCGTGAAATACATTTGTACTTTTTATGTTGTCAAGTGCAACTTCGACAAACTAACTTGAGAAAAAAGAAGTTTCCACCTGAAGTTATTTTTCTGAAGAGCTAAAATGAGAAGCATAATGAGATCCTGTTGTCCTATGAATAGTTTCATAGAACTCTTGAGATCTTGAACAAACTGAGCACAGAGAGAGAAAGAGAGAATGAGAATGTGAGTGCTAGAAGAAATCTCTTGCTGAAATCACACCGAGGCCAAGCCAAATATCTAGTGAATCATGTTGTGTGGTAGTCTAAGTAGGAAAGTGTGAGATCTGTAAGAGAGAGAATAAGTTTCAGCAATCTGCCTTTTATTTCAGAATGTCTTCATTACTGTGAACCACTTCGGCACCCTGACTTACAGGACAGAGTCTTCCTTTAGCTTTGGCACTAGTCTTTCCCAGTTTCTTTTAATGCATACGTTTAGAAATTATTTTCTGTATCTTCCCAGAATGGGTCAAGTGGGAATGGAACCTTTTCCCTAACATTCTGCCCACATATTCCAACACTCTCACAACAGGCCTGTGCAACTGAAAGACAACTGGTTCTAGCCCTTTTCTAGAGCTTGGTTATTGTCTGGAGCTGCTCTCATTATGTGTTTTTATTTAAACATGCTATGTACACATAGTTCTTTTTTCCCCATATTTATATGCTAATCCATCTGAAAATAACTCACACAGGGACAAACCTGAAGTCCTCCTTGGCTTTTAGTCTGTCTTTACTCAGGCTATTTGATATCAATAATAATTTTTCCTAAGTAAATGCTGAGCTAGGACTTTGAGATTTGGCCCATAAAGAGGGTGCTATGATGTAGTGGAGACCTACAGCAAGCCATTTATTAAACTACGGTTGCATAACCATACTGTACTGTATTTCATGGTAATTACATAGAGAATAATGGTAACAACACATTGCAATAAGCACCTTTTACCAAGTCGCCCTTATTTGTCTATTTGTGTCACTGCTTTGTCCCACTCTTGCAGTGACAGGCTCTTTGTTCATACTTCTTATACATTAGTCTTCTTTTACTGCACCAAATTTGGGTCTAGTAAACATCCTTTTCAGTGATGGAACTGAAATTATCCAATCTGCAGGCTTTGCACATACAGTAGCCAATGAATCAGATATGCTGACGTAGGGTCTGATGTCTCTTCTGGCAACTTCACCACCTCAGTAGTTTGTGTTTTTCAGTTTTAAATTGGTAAAATTAAATGTCTTTAATAGCTTATTACTGGACTCCTTAACACGACAGAGAGATAGTGAATACAAATAGAGTACTTGAGAAATCAGAGTCTGTGATGCTTGGCAGTGCTCATGGACTCTTCAATAGCGTTCAGAGGATCATAGATATTAGAGACGGGCAAGACATTAGTTGAAATCGTGGCCTCATTGAAGTCAATGGCAAAACTCCTATTGACTTCGCTGAAGTCAATTTCACTTATTGTGTCATTGTTTCCATCCCCTTTCTATGCAACAGTATTCACTGCAGTTCAGTTTTCAGAGTAGCAGCCGTGTTAGTCTGTATCCGCAAAAAAAACAGGAGTACTTGTGGCACCTTAAAGACTAACAAATTTATTTTAGCATGAGCTTTCGTGAGCTGCAGCTCACTTCTTTGGATGCATAGAATGGAACACACAGACGGGATATTTATACATACAGAGAACAGGAAAAGGTGGAAGTATGCATACCAACAGGCAGAGTCTAATCAATTGAGATGAGCTATCGTTAGCATGAGGAAAAAAAACTTTTTGAAGTGATAATTAAGATGGCCCATAGAAGGTGTGAGGAGAACTTAACATAGGGAAATAGATTCAATTGGTGTAATGACCCAACCATTCCCAGTCTTTGTTTAGGCCACAGTTAATAGTATCTAGTTTGCATATTAATTCAAGTTCAGCAGTTTCTCTTTGGAGTCTGTTTTTGAAGTTTTTTTGTTGCAAAATTGCCACCTTCAAGTCTGTCACTGAGTGGTTAGAGAGGTTGAAGTGTTCTCCCACTGGTTTTTGAATGTTATGATTCCTGATGTCAGATTTGTGTCCATTTATTCTTTTGCGTAGAGACTGTCCGGTTTGGCCAATGTACATGGCAGAGGGGCATTGCTGGCACATGATGGCATATATCACGTTGGTAGATGTGCAGGGTGAGCCGAGCCCCTGATGGCGTGTCTGATGTGATTAGGTGATGGTGTGGTGTCACTTGAATGGATATGGGAGCTGGCATCGGGCTTTTTTGTGCAAGGATAGGTTTAGTGTTTATGTTGTATGGTGTGTGGTGTGTGGTTGTTGTGAGTATTTGCTTTGGTTGGGAGGCTGTCTATAAGGAGACTGGCCTGTCTCCCAAGATCTGTGAGTGAGAGAGATCATCTCTTTAAGGTAGGTTGTCTGTCTGATGATGATGATGAGAGAGGTTTGGGGGGGGGGGGGAGTGATGGCTAGTGTGGTGTGTGTTTTTTTTTTTTTGCCTTGTGCCTAGTAGGTGGCTTCTCTGGCTCTGTCTTCTGGTCTTGTTTTTTTTTTTTCAGTTCAGCAGTGTAGGTGTGTAGGTGCTTGAGAGAGATCTGAGATCTTGTTATCTCTGGTAGGTCCCTGAAGCAAAGCACTGCAATTTGATCGTGGAGTACATAACTTTGAGTTTTATTGATCCCGTCATATGTTTTCCCCAATTCTATGTCAGCGTGCTCTGAGCTTATTTAAAACTCTGGGAGCAGTTTATTGTTATTATAAACTCCTAGTCAGGAATATGGACAGGATATCCCTAGAATATTGCACATCCCAGCTTTAAATAACTCAAAACTCTCACCAGATTCATGAAAAGTTCTGCTGAGGTTCTCAGACCTTTGGAATGATTCTGTGCTTGTTTGTGGTTGTGTGTTTGAAGCCATAGTCTTAATCCTTGGCCCTAGATCTGGCCATTGTGCACTGCTTCAGCAATGTAAATGAGCCAGAAAGCGACCCTATAGGAATATTCCTCCTGACACTGAGACTCCTTGGACTGCTAGGGCTGCTTGTGTAGGGTCAGTGTAGGCTGTTCTATGTCGTCTGCTTCTTTACCACTTTGGCGGAGGGGGTATGGAGAGGTGGAGGCAGGTGTGGGAGGGGCAAAGCAATGTGTATGGCATTCTGCTTGATCTTTATATAATTGCTGCAGTGGGCATAACTAAGAGCAGCCTAAAGGCTGTTTTAAATTTCACTGGGGTTCATTTTGGCCCCTGGCAGCCCAGGATCAAGTGAGCAGAAAAGTGACTGAGACATGCCTTTCCACTTTGCTCTCCTCAGCTGTATCAAGCATCAACTTGTCACAGCTAAAGATTAAGTTCCATGACTCTTAGTTTCAAAGTAATATCACAAGGCCTCAGGGGCTGTGAACCTTCTGAATGGAAACCAGTGAAAATGTTCACATGAATCTCTGAGAAGCAAAACTACCAAGTGTTACAAAACTTTACACAGCATAAAAACTGTAGACTCATAAATCGTGCTGAAAAGTTCTATGGAATTCCATGGATAGTTATCATGGATCCATTTCTGGACTTCAGGCAACAATTAAAAATGCAGCAAAAGTGTGAGGTAATCTGCTGTTGAACAAAACTCTATCAAATCAGAATAGAAGCTAATGCCATGAATTATAATGCATTGTCATATAACACCCTCTCTCCCTGGGTTTGAACTTTCAGGACCAATTGAGTAGCACATGGGGAGTCATGACCTCACTCTCGCTCCTAGTGAACTGTTGTTTCAGTACATAACATGACCCTTGATGTGAACCTCATAATTAGTACTTGTGGGTCTATCAATAGTGAGCCCTAGATGGTCCCAAGATGCTAAAGAAAAGCTTCATTTCTTTTGTGCAAATGCAAGAATCTCTTTTCTGCCAACCCTTTGCCATTGTTATTCAAGCTCACTTTTCCAAATACTGGCCCCATAAACATTGCTCGCTCCACAGTGGGGCGGAGGGAGAGATAGGCAGGATTAGGGGAAAGGGTCTCTGAACATATTTTTTCCTGATATCCCATTTTTGAACGGTGCTAAACCATTTTTTTCCCTGAAAGGTTTGGACAAGGACTAGATACATGGCTTCCATTATTACTAAATCCATAGTTTTCCTTGTTCTGCTTTTTTAACATTTGGGCCAAGTGGAAGTTAACAAATATTTTATTGTCCCAAGGGCAATGTTAGATATTCCTAGGTATCTATGGGAAAATCACTTTCCTAGAAATCATGGTTGAAGAACAGGGCTCCGAGTGTAGTCAAACTCTCCAAAACCTTCTCTATCACTACATTGGCTTGGGAAATACTTAATTGAGTTACCTTCACATTAACAGAAAAGCTGAAATCCCTGTAAGTGACAAGAAGTGAGGTCTGGCAAACCCAGGTCTCAGAAAAAACAACTCTTCATTCCAGTAGCAGCAGCATTCCTAATGCTTAGGCTCTCTTTGCTTCTTAGCTCTGTAGAGCATCAGGATACTGTAAATTTGCCACTGCCAAGGCTGTGGCCTTCTAACATCAGAGATGCTCTGTGCTTATCTTGTGTACATTAGTGAATAGAAAGTAACCGCATTCTAGAGCAATACCTTGGCTTCCCCATTCTACTACTACTCTGAACATGTTGTTGACTGACCCACTTATTTTATTGAACAAATAAATTAATAACCTATTCCCACTGTAAGGTTCTTATCCGTTTCCTCACTGTATAGACAAGATGTACCCATTAGCAGGCAGCAGTATGGTACTGCTTCTGCAGTATATACATTTTGCACAAATACAAAATGGGAAATGACTGCCTAGGAAGGAGTACTGTGGAAAGAGATCTGGGGGTTATAGTGGATCACAAACTAAATATGAGTCAACAGTGTAATGCTGTTGCAAAAAAAAAAAAAGCAAACATAATTCTGGAATGTATTAGCGGAGTGTTGTAAACAAGACATGAGAAGTAATTCTTCCACTCTACTCAGCACTGACATGGCCTCAACTGGAGTATTGTGTCCAGTTCTGGGCACCACACTTTGGGAAAGATGTGGACAAACTGAAGAAAGTCCAGAGGAGCATAACAAAAATGATTAAGGGGCTAGAAAATATGACCTATTAGGAACGATTGGAAAAAATGGGTTTGTTTAGTCTGGAGAAGAGAAGACTGCGTGGGGACGTGATAACAGTCTTCAAGTACATAAAAGATTGTTATAAAGAGGCAGGTGATAAATTGTTCTCCTTAACCACTGAGGATAGGACAAGAAGTAAAGGGGTTAAATTGCAGCAAGGGAGATTTAGATTTGACATTAGGAAAAACTTCCTAACGTGTAAGGGTAGTAAAGAACTGGAACAAATTACCTAGGGAGATTGTGAAATCTGAGTCATTGGAGGTTTTTAAGAACAGGTTAGACCAGAGGTGGGCAAACTATGGTCTGCATGCCATATCCGGCCCACGGGCTCCTCCTGCCAGGTCCCTGAGCTCCTGGCCCAGGAGAATAGTCCCCAGCCCTCCCCTGCTGTTCTACTTCCCCCACAGCCTCAGCTCGTCCTGCTGCTGGCACAATGCTCTGGGCGGTGGGGCTGCGAGCTCTTGCTGGACAGCGCAGCTGCAGAGCCGGGGCCTGACCCAGTGCTCTGTGCTGTGTGGTGGTGTGGCTGAGTCCAGCTGGGTGGTGTGGCCTGTCCTGGTGCTCCAGGCAGCGTGGTAAGGGGACAGGGAGTGGTGGGGTTGGATAGAGGGCAGGGGAGTTCAGGCGGGGTTAGGGGGTAGGGGTGTGGATAGGGGTCAGGGCAGTCAGAGGGCGGGAAACACAGGTGTTGAATGGAGGCAGGAGTGGGGAGGAAGTGAGGAAGGGGGGGTTAGATGGGGTGGCGGGAGCAGTCAGGGGACAGGGAGAAGGGGTGGTTGGATGGGGCAGGAGTCCCAGGGGGGCAGTCAGGAAGGATGTGGGGGGGCAGGGGCTGTCAGGGAACAGGGGGTGTTGGATGGGGCTGGAGTCCTGAGGGGGCCGTAAGGGGGCAAGAAGAAGGAGGGAGCGGATAGGGGGCAGGGCTGGGCCACGCCTGGCTGTTTGGGGAGGCACAGCTTCCGCTAACCGGCCCTCCATACAATTTTGGAAACCAGATGCGGCCCTCAGGCCAAAAAGTTTGCCCATCCCTGGGTTAGACAAACATTCATCAGGGATGGTCTAGATAATACTTTGTTCTGCCTCTGCAGAGGACTGGACTAGACAACCGATCGAACTCCCTTCCAGTTCTACATTTCTGTGATTCTATGGCTACACTGCAGTCAGGACATGTGATTGCAGCATGTGTAGGCATGTCTGAGCTAGCTCTAAATCTAGCTAGATCAAAGCTAGCTTGAGTAACAATAGCAGTGACTACCCTCCTCAGTACAATCACACCTAGGATGCTGGGTATGTACTCAAGTGGCTAGCCTGTGCTGCCACAACTGCACTGCTGTTGTTATTTCAACTAGTTTTGAGCTAGCTAGATCAAAGCTTCCTCAGGTATGTCAATCATATCTCCTAATTGTGGCATAGACATAGCCAGTTTCAAGTCAGAAGCTAACTCAGTTCATTTGCAGAGTGGCCAGAATAGGGTCCAGAGAAGCAGGGGACAGCAGCAGCAGCCTCTGAAGCAGAACAAGATGGAGAATGGTAGGGGAGAGAGTGACAGCCTGCAGGCTCCAGGAAGCAGCATTGCACCTTAACCCAGGAATAATGATCTTGGCTTTTTAAAGAGACAAGAGCCAGAAGGATCCTTAAAGGGACAAGAGCTAGCACTGCACTGGGTGTTGGGGGACCTGTTTTTGATTCCTAGCCTCTGGCCTGCTGAGCGAAGTTGGGCAAGTCTCTTTGTTTCCCCTCTCACACTTTGCCTGTCTCATCTAGCACAATTGTACATTCTTCAGCACAGAGATTTTCTTGCTGTGTGTACCAAGCACACTGGGACCTTAGTCACAACTGGGGTTTCTAAGTGCTACCAAAATACAAGTAAATAACAATAACTGGGAAGGCTGATGAGCTGTTAAGGACTCAGGGCAACTTTGAAAAGAGAGGGTATGTCTACACTACGAAATTAGGTCGAAATTATAGAAGTTGATTTTTTAGAAATCGATTTTATACAGTCAATTGGTGTGTCCCCACTTAAGACCATTAACTCAGCAGAGTGCATCCATGGTACCAAGGCTAGCGTCGACTCCCGGAGTGGTGCACTGTGGGTAGCTATCCCACAGTTCCCGCAGTCTCCGCCGCCCATTGGAATTCTGGGTTGCACTCCCAATGCCTGATGGGGCAAAAACATTGTCGCGGGTGGTTCTGGGTACATGTCATCAGCTCCCCCCCATGAAAGCAACGGCAATAAATCATTTCTCGCCTTTTTTCCTGGGTTACCCGTGCAGACGACATACCACGGCAAGCATGGAGCCCACTAAGCAACCCGTCACCATACGTCTCCTGGGTGCTGCCAGACGTGGTACTGCATTGCTACACCGCAGCAGCTCATTGCCTTTTGGCAGCAGACGGTGCATTAGGACTGGTAGCCATCATCGTCATCTCCTGGGTGCTTTTTTAGCCGACCTCAGTGAAGTCAGTTGGGAGCGCGTGGGCAGATATGTGTGCTCCTGGCTGGCCTCGTTGAGGTTGGCTAGGGGCTTCTGGACATAAATAGGAGACGACGATGGCCAGCAATCATACTGCACTGTCTTCTGGAGAGCAGCCAGGAGACGACAATGGGCAGCAATCGTACTGAACCATTTTCTGACAAGCAGCCAGAAGACGATGATGGCTAGCAGTCGTACTGCACCATCTGCTGCCAGCCTAAGATGTATAAGAGAGATGGAGTGGATCAAAACAATAAAGAGACCAGATTTGTTTTGTATTCATTTGCTCCCCCCTCCCTCTCTCCCTCCCTCCATGAATAGTGGGGGGAGGGCTAGCTCAGTGGTTTGAGCATTGGCCTGCTAGACCCAGGGTTGTGAGTTCACTTCTTGAGGAGGGCCAGTCTGTGTGACAACCCTGTAAGCCATGTCATCAGTCACCCCTCCCTCCATCAGAGCAACAGCACACAATCATTTTGCGCCTTTTTTCAGTGCAGACGCCATAGCACGGCAAGCATGGAGCCCGCTCAGATCACTGCCGCAATTATGAGCACTCTAAACACCAAGCGCATTATCTTGTAGTATATGCAGAACCAGAACCTGCAAAAGCAAAACCAGGCGAGGAGGTGACAGCAGCGCAGTGACGAGAGTGATGAGGACATAGACGACGGACACAGACTTCTCTCAAGGTACGGGCCCTGGCAATGTGCACATCATGGTGTTAATGGGGCAGGTTCATGCTGTGGAATGCCGATTCTGGCCCCGGGAAACAAGCACAGACTGTTGGGACCAAATAGTGTTGCATGTCTGGGACGATTTCCAGTGGCTGTGAAACTTTCGCATGCATAAGGGCACTTTCATGGAACTTTGTGACTTGCTTTCACCTGCCCTGAAGCGCAAGAATGCCAAGATGAGAGCAGCCCTCACAGTTCACAAGCGAGTGGCGATAGCCCTGTGGAAGCTTGCAATGCCAGACAGCTACCAGTCAGTCAGGCATCAATTTGGAGTGGGCAAATCTATTGTGGGGGCTGCTGTGATCCAACTAGCCAACACAATCAAAGACCTGCTGCTATCAAGGGTAGTGACTCTGGGAAATGTGCAGGTCATAAGGGGTGGCTTTTCTGAGAGTAAGGAGGAGACATTTATGGTGGGGTGGGAGGTTGAGGCAAATCGCCTGGCCACTGATTATGCGCAGTCAGACACCAGGGCGGTTAGCAGAGTACGGGGGGCACGGTGAGCATCAGAGAAGCTTTGAAAACCAGTTTCTTGACTGGCCAGGCTACGGTGTGAAAGTTCTGTTTCTTTCTCCTTGATGAACCCCCCCACCCTCACGGTTCACTCTACTTCCCTTTAAGCTAACCACCCTCCAATTATCCCTTCGATCACCGCTTGCAGAGGCAATAAAGTCATTGTTGCTTCACATTCATGCATTCTTTATTAATTCATCACACAAATAGGGGGATAACTGCCAAGGTAGCCCAGGAGGGGTGGGTGAAGAGGGAAGCACCCGGTGAGGTGGGGGAGGAGGGAAGGACAAGGCCACACTGCACTTTAAAACCTATTAAATGCCAGTTTTCTGTTGCTTGGGCAGTCCCCTGGGGTGGAGTGGTTGGGGGCCTGGAGACCCCCCCCCACGGCTTTCTTGGGCGTCTGGGTGAGGAGGTTATGGAACTTGGGGAGGAGGGCAGTTGGTTACACAGGGGCTGTAGTGGCAGTCTGTGCTTATGCTGCCTTTCCTGAACCTCAACTGTACGCCGGAGCATATCAGTTTGTTCCTCCAGTAGCCTCAGCATTGCCTCTTGCCTTCTGTCACCAAGCTGATGCCACCTATCATCTTCAGCCGGTCACTTATTATCTTCAGCCCACTACCTGTCCTCGCGTTCATATTGTGCTTTCCTGTACTCTGACATAGTCTGCCTCCATGCATTCTGCTGGGCTCTTTCAGTGTGGGAGGACTGCATGAGCTCAGAGAACATTTCATCGCAAGTGCTTTTTTTTGCCTTCTAATCTTCGCTAGCCTCTGGGAAGGAGAAGATAGTGTGAGCGTTGAAACATTTGCAGCTGGTGGAGGAAAAAAAAGGGAGAGTGGTAGTTGAAAAGACACATTTTAGAGAACAATGGGTAGACTCTTTCATGGTAAACCTTAACATTACATAGCACATGTGCTTTCGGTACAAGATCGCATTTTACCTCTTATTGAGGGTATGCAGGTTTGGTGTGAGAGATCTTTCACGCAGGGCCGGGCAACAGAATATGGCTTGCAGGCAGCCATGGTAAGACACAGTCTTTTGGCTTCTTTAACCTTCATAACATGTGGGAATGGTTTCAAACAGCAGCACCCTCATTTCCCATACCAAACAGCTGTTGGGTTGGCCATTTAAAAGGAGGAGGGGCTGCAGTTTTTGGGTTAACTTACAGCACAAACCCAACTCCCCCCCCCCAACAATTCTCTGGGATGATCGCTTCACCCCTCCCCTCACCGTGTGGCTAACAGCGGGAAACATTTCTGTTCAGCCACAGGCAAACAGCCCAGCAGGAATGGCCACATCTGAATGTCCCCTTAATAAAATCACACTATTTCAACCAGGTGACCATGAATGATATCACTCTCCTGAGGACAACACAGGCCTGATCTACACTAAGGGGCGGGGTTGATGTAAGATACGCAACTTCAGCTACGGAATAGCGTAGCTGAAGTCGAAGTAACTTATTTCGATTACCTCTCATCCTCACGGCGCAGGATCGACGGCCGTGGTTCCCCCTGTCGACTCCGCTACCGCCGCTCGCCCTGGTGGAGTTCCAGAGTCGACGGGAGCGCGTTCGGGGATCAATATATCGCATCTAGATGAGACGTGATATATCGATCCCCAATAAACCGATTGCTACCCGCCGATCCGGCGGGTAGTGTAGACATACCCACAGAGAGATAAAGAACAGATGTTGTTTGAATGCCAGCAAACACTGGGACCATACGCTGCCATGCTTTGTTATGCAATGATTCCAGACTATGTGCTACTGGCCTGGCATTGTAAAGTGTCCTACCATGGAGGACGGAATAAGGCTGCCCTCTCCAGAAACCTTTTGCAAAGGCTTTGGGAGTACATCCGGGAGAGCTTTATGGAGCTGTCCTTGGAGGATTTCTGCTCCATCCCCATACAAGTTAACAGACTTTTCCAGTAGCTGTACTGGCCACGAATGCCAGGGCAAATTAATCATTAAATACACTTGCTTTTAAACCATGTATAATATTTACAAAGGTACAGCCACCAGAGGTCCCTTCTCTGCCTGGCGGGTCTGGGAGGCAGCCTTTGGTGGGTTCAGGGGGTACTGACTCTAGGTCCAGGGTGAGAAACAGTTCCTGGCTGTTGGGGAAAATGGTTTCTCCGCTTCCTTGTTGTGAGCTATCTTCAACCTCCTCCTCCTCATCTTCCTGGTCCCCCAAACCCTCATCCCTGTTGCGTGCTACTCCACTGATGGAGTCAAAGCACAGGGGTGGAGTAGTGGTGGCTGCACCACCTAGAATGGCATGCAGCTCATCATAGAAGCGGCATGTCTGGGGCTCTGACCTGGAGCGGCCGTTTGCCTCTCTGTTTTTTTGGTAGGCTTGCCTGAGC
The DNA here is from genome assembly GCF_016161935.1 of Mauremys reevesii. Lineage (NCBI taxonomy): Eukaryota > Metazoa > Chordata > Testudines > Geoemydidae > Mauremys > Mauremys reevesii. Next base: position 188,552,279 of record NC_052624.1, on the reverse strand, counting down.
TCCTTAAGTTTCACACGTCACTGCTGCGGATCCTTGTTATAGCCTCTGTCCTTCATGCCCTTGGAGATTTTTTCAAATATTTTGGCATTTCGTCTTTTGGAATGGATTCGTCTCCCCATACAGCAATCAGATCTCATACCTCCCGTTTGGTCCATGCTGGAGCTCTTTTGCAATTCTGGAACTCCATCATGGTCACCTCTGCTGATGAGATCTGCACTCACCTGCAGATCGCCATGCTGGCCAAACAGGAAATGAGATTCAAAAGTTTGTGGGCCTTTTCCTGTCTACCTGGCTGGTGCATCAGAGTTGAGAGTGCTGTCCAGAGTGGTCACAATGGAACACTCTGGGATAGCTCCCGGAGGCCAATACCATTGAATTGCGACCACACTACCCCAAATTCGACCTGGCAAGGTTGATTTCATTGCTAATTCCCTCGTCGGAAGAGGAGTACCGAAATCAATTTTAACAGCCCTTTAACTCGAAAACAACACCTTCATCATGTGAATGGGTGCAGGGTTAAATTGCTCTAATGCTGCTAAATTCAACCTAAACTCGTAGTGTAGACCAGGGCTAAGTTTTGGTGACAGTACTTAGCTCTTTAAAGTCCAAACCTGTTTCCTCTTAAGACAAAACAGGACAAACAGAAAAGGAAGGAGAGAGCAAAAAGAATTGCAACAGTTGGGAAAATTCAGGATCTGTCTCTGCTGTTTGTTGTTCAGTTGCTTGAAGATCATGGGAACTGCTCATAACACAGTTAACCACTCCTGGACCTGGCTTTACACTCTTGGCTTTGGGAAAAGATTCATTCTTCTTTTGCTCTCCTTTTCCTCTGGTAAGAGTAAATTTCTAATGTGGCATTGGTGGAACCATCCTGCTGCTGGCTATGGTAAAGATATTGCTGCCCAAAGTTAATGGCCGAGTGTTGTTATGAATATATATATATATATAAGAAAGATGGCTGAAATGATTTTGTTCAGAAAAAGTCCCCTCTGGGATTAAACCAAGAATGGAAAACTTCAGCCCCAGAGAAGTTTGTTTCAGGAAGTTACGTGCAGTTGAAATAAAGGAGTCAACTGAATTAATACATCATGACTTTTTCTTGACACACTAAACAAATAGAGCAAAGTTTGAGGGGGTCTGTGGTGTCACTAAGTAAAGGAATTCAATTATAAATGAGTGACATGGGTCATTTAAATGCAGTTGTTGGTTCAATGCTTTTGTTTTGCCAATTTGGTAAGTTTAGCCTTTTTAGAATCAAAGGGCCTAATTCACTATTGCTTTGCACCTTCAAAATTCAAAAAGGCACTTTCTGATGTGGTGTTCCTTTGCACTCATTTCTCAAAAGTGGAATGACTAAAGCCTGAACCAAATCCTATTAAGCCAATTGGAGTCTTTCCACTGACTTCAGTGGGCTGTGGATCAGAGCTCTTAGAAGGTTCAACTCAGTGGAGAATTAGGGCCAACATTTTTCTCTCTCTTTTCTTTGTCTCTGAACTGGTTTATTTCTGGAAAATCAAATAAAAAAGTTTAATAAAAAAGGAAGTGGGAAACAATATAAAATACTATGTGGCTTCTGAACAAATAAAGAATAAATGAAATAGAAGCATATTCATCAAAATAAAAGTCAATACTGAAATAAAGTTGGCCCCTGTTGGTATATACAGGATATGGGGAAAAGAAAAAGAGGGGGAAAGCATTTATAGAAATGAAAGTTTTTATGAAATAAATATATTAGAGAATATTAAAACAGTAATGGAGTCTACTCATAAATGTTATAGAAAAGGGGACCATTATTGTATCTAACATACATGTTTTTCTTTCTCTGTAGTGAGAAATAGTTGTGGGTAAAACACAGGATTGGGAGTCGAGATCTGGATTCTTTTTCTGGCTGTGCAGTAATCTTCCTGTGTTACCTTAGGCAACTCACTTAGCCTTTCTGTACATCATTTCCCCACTCTGGAAAATGGGAATAATACTACTTCCCTTGCTTCAAGAAGTGTTGTAAGGATTCATTAATTAACATTTGTAAAGTGCTTTGAGATCTTCAGATGCAAGATGTTCTCCAAGTGTGAAGTAGTAGTATAAGACACAGATGTGATATACTACTACTACTTTTAGTAGCCATAGCACCATTCAGAATGACACCATGTATCTTTTCAGAAAGAAAGTTAGGTAGGTTGCATATGTGACCTTTTGCTTCACCAGATCTTTGAAAACCCATATTCTGTTCACATCCAGTACCTCTGTATCTGAGAACCTTCCAGAAGTGCATTAACAAATGGGCCTATCATCTGCCATTTGTTGTTCTTTCTTTAGAATTAGGAGTACCTAAATGGTTGTGAACCATATGGATAAGATTAGTATATAATATGTATATCTCTGTGTGTAAACACTTGGGATGAAATCCTAGCTTCATTGATGTCAATGGAAATTTTGTCATTGACTTCAGTGGAGACAGGATTTTACACTCTCTATCTATATATCTAATTTCCTGATGAAAAAGAACAACTAATTACTGGATAATAATGTGTATTTTATTGTAGTTAAGCACCAGGGGTCAGCTCAAAGTCTGCTGCTGTTTATGATATTCATGGACTATGTCAGCAGGAAGATCCCAATGGGAAACAGTCAGAAGCTGCTACATGCAGAGGATATAGCAATAAGGGCATCCTCAAAAGAAGATGTAGAGGAACTAGTAAACCAGTGGTATGATCGGGTAAGCTGCCCTGGGATGAAAATGAGCATGGCTGACACTGAAGTCATCTGGGTCAGTAGCGGTGCCACAGGGAAATTGGACATCGAGATTAATGGAATGAGACAAAACCAGATTGACGAGTACCTTAGTGTCTGGTCACAGAAGATGGTGAATTTGAAAGTGAGATACAGTTCTGAATGGGGAGTGCTAGAAGAGTGTGGAATAACATTTCAGATAAGTGTATGCCACTGAGACAGAAAGCCCAGCTGTACAGAACGATGGTACAACCTGCAGTGCTTTATGCTACAGAAGCATGGATGATAAAGTGACTGCAGGTTCAATGCTTACAGGTATTTGAGATGAAACGTCTTCACTCCACAAGAGGAGTTACACAAAGAGACAGATTTTGAAATGAATGTGTTAGGATGGAAGTCAAAATCCAGAAAGTGAGTGTTTGCTGTTTTGGATACATGAAGAAGATAAATTAATGGAAATCCTACCTTATGGAGGAGACTCAAAAAGCTTGCTTGTTTGACCTAACCAAAAGATGTCTGAGGGGAGATAGGATAGCTCTCTATAAATATATCAGAGGGATAAATACCAGGGAGGGAGAGGAGTTATTTAAGTTGAGCGCCAATGTGGACACAAGAACAAATGGATATAAACTGGATATCAACAAGTTTAGGCTTGAAATTAGATGAAGGTTTCTAACCATCAGAGGAGTGAAGTTCTGGAACAGCCTTCCAAGGGGAGCAGTGGGGGCAAAAAACCTAACTGGCTTCAAGACTGAGCTTGATAAGTTTATGAAGGGAATGGTATGATGAGACTGCCTACAATGGCATGTAGCTGATCTGCCACTGCTAGCAGCAAATAGCTCCACTGACTGGTGACAGGACACTAGAGGGGGAGGGCTCTGAGTTACTACAGATAATTCTTTCCTAGGTGTGTGGCTGGTGGGTCTTGCTCACATGCTCAAGGTCTAACTGATCACCGTATTTAGGGGCAGGAAAGAATTTTCCCCTGGGTCAGATTGGCAGAGAGCCTGGTTTTTGTTTTTGTTTTTGTTTTGCTTTGTTTTACTTCCTCTGAAGCATGGGGCACAGGTCACTTGCAGGTTCAAACTAGTGTAAATGGTGGATTCTCTGTAACTTGAAGCTTTTAAATCATGATTGGAGGACTTCACTAACTCAGCCAGGTGTTAGGGGTCTATTTGAGCAGTGGGTGGCCTGCATTGTGCAGGAGATCAGTCTAGATAATCATGATGGTCCCTTCCGACCTTAAAGTCTATGAGTCTATGAAGGGGACTTGGTTAAGGTAGCATAGCAGGAGAGAGTAGTAGGAAAGAGACCTCAAGGAAAGCTGAGAAAATGCTGGCTGGATTGCATCAAAGAAGACAGAAAGCAGGTGGACCTTGGTGCTGCCTGGGGCTGACAAATATGGTGGATGCAACTGACCTCAGTTGATGGGATAAGGGGAGGAAGAACAATGTATACTTTGTCTGTTTACATTAGGACTTACTGTATCAATTACCATGTAGTGATAAGGCAGTGGAAAACTGAAGACTGTGAGCCTGAGTCTATGTCGCCTTGCACCTTGTGTAATCATTTACACCTGTGCAAAATAGTATACAAGGTAGAGGAAAATGAGGTCCCTGGATTTTTTTCTCCCCAAAAGCTGTCCCTGGTGGTTTCTTTATTATGATTAAATCTATTGAGAAACAAACATTTGGAAACCCCTGGATGTCTGGTTTCCAGTTTGCCTCAGTAGATTATCTAAGGAAATTCAGGGAATATTTCAAAGAAACAGAAAAGAAGAAAGAAATTTTTTGCAGATCTCCTCCACAAATGTAGTTTTGACCAATTTCTATCATTCCTGCTTATGTCATTTCTGCCAGAAGTGACACATTAATTGATTATGTTGCTGTGTTGTCTTCTATGTTGTGGCATGTTGCTCCAGTGAGGCTGCTGAACATTTGATATCTAGGTACTATAGGCTTCAGTGCTGTTCACCCACTCAACAGATTCAGTTCAGTCTTCTAATTATCTCTGGTAACTCACATACTGTTACCTCTAGAAAAGGTACTGTCAGGAGGTTTCAATTCAAACACACCTGATGAAGGCATTTCTTTTTCAACCTGACTCTGCAATGTGGCCCCATAATGGATGATACCTAGTCTCCAGTGACAAAGATATTATGTTAGCTCAGCACAGTATGCAAAAATAACTTTCTCCGTACATGCCTTTTTATCCAGTAAGGTAGAGAGCGCGAGTGCCTCTTGGTGAAGATATTGATGCTCAGGTGAAGAATGGAATTAGGGCCCAGAATGCAACGGGAGGCAGAATAATATGCCAATGTCATGATGTTCTAACATGATAAATTGCTTCATCTATGTCCCCCCCACTGTACACAGCAGGGATTGTGTTACACCTGGTGCCTGTGATGACTCTCCTTTTCTCCTCCCCTTCTGAATCTGTTATAGCAGGACTGCATTTCATGTCTGATTCCATAGCTTGGGCATTCCACAGAAAGATGTGTGCTTTGCCTTGTGAGCAGGATAACAATTGCCTGCAGAATGTCATTAGCAAGAAGATTTAACTGGATAAACTCAAGTGATGTGAGTGGTGATTTTAGAATATGCATGCTCTATTTTCAAGTTATGAGCCTATTTTGATATTTATGTAGAGTCATAAAACACGACAGGGATGTATTAATATATTTACTTTCATAGGACAGCTGCATATATCCTGGAACTAATGCCATTATTTTTGTTTTCTCTATTTGTTTGCTAATAGTATATAAATTATTGATCACATCAGCTCAGGCTCAGCAAATCTTACAATCAGATGTGACTTTTTAAATGATTGAAATAGTTATTTTTAAGAATTCGCAAACTAATTTATTTCAGATCCTAAGCTGAAGGACTGCTTTAACAAATCTGTTCCACAAATATATATATGTGGTGGGCCATGATGACATAGGGGTAGCTTTGCTGCATAATCACCTTCTTACAGTTCTAGCACTAGGGGCAACACTGTTCAGAAAGAAGCCTTTGAGTAACAATAATATTGACATGTAAGATGGAATTCTGCCCTTATTGCAGCCTTCTTGACTTTAGCAGATTTGCACAGGTGTGACTGGAGGCAAAATTTGGCCTATAGAGAAAGCAGTTGGGTTCCCCATTGGTTTAGTGAAAGCAAGAATGAGGTACTCAGAACTCTCCAGTAATACAATTGCTGAAGACAGGGTTGGATGAAGATAAAGAGAGTGGGAATTTCAGTTAGTAGAAAAGACTAAATAAAGGGAGTTCCATTTAGGCTTATCCATTGGAAACATTCTTCAACACAACCACAGTTTTGGCTTCAAGACAATTTTTAAAATGTCAGTTTTCCTTGACTTTGTGGTAGGTTTCACAGTGTGATATACATTAAAAAATTAAACTGGGCCCTTAGTAATATCTTTTAGTTCCATGCTATTAATGGAGTACCACGTACAGCTCACTCCTTCAGTCCTTACTTTGGTCAAACTCCTTGAGTCCAATGCAAGTTTCACCATAGTTTCCATAGGAAGTGGTGAGCAATTATGAGATCTGGGGTTCATTTCTGATAAATTCTTTAAATTTCAGATACTTATTGAAATTGTTAAGAATTTTGGGGTTAAGAATTTTGCGGAAACGGGATTTAATAATGGAATCCTAGCACCATTTGTTTTCATCATTCTGGAAATATTGTGAGATCACTAGAAAAGAATAAGATAGAGGAGGGCATATACAATTGAAAATATACAGAATTGATTTGGTTCAGGTACCTGGTACCTAGAAAACATAAAGTGATGGGCAGATTTTAAAAACTGGCTGATAAACTGGCCCTCATAATTATGAACTCACAATCATTTGTGCCCAGAAAAACTAAAATTTGTCTATGTGCATTGTGATAAACTCAGGACAGACAGCTTCAAGGGAGGGGTAGGAATCAGTCCCAGAGGGTTAAAAGGCCCTCCTCCTTATCAACTGGGAGGCAACTACAGGTCAATCAAGTTCAGCTGAGAAAGGGTTACCAAGGTAGCAATTAGAATCAGCTGAAGGGGAGCTACCTGAGGTTAATTAGGATCAGCTGATTCCAACTTAGGGCTGCCTGAGACCTTTTTAAACCCTTCCCTGGGAGGAAGGAGGGGGCAGAGCAGAGAGAGAAGGAGCCCTGCTGCCAGGAGTGTTGGAGCAGCAAGACAGCGAGCCTCATCAGGAGGAGAGGCAGTACTCTCTCCCACAAGGGAGTAAAAATACTCTAAACAGGACTGGTGGAGATACAGGGAGCAGACTTCCCCTGTGTCCCGAGGGGGACCGCATTACCCAAGCCTGTCTCACCAGGGCTAAAAGCAGCAGAGGCTGGGGAGACTGAGAAGGTGCCTTGCCACAGCATCAAATTCTGGATTTTTAGAAACACTTAAAGAGCTATGCATACAAACACATTTACAGGCCAAGTTGAGGTCCTTTAGATAAAGAGCACTACTGTGTTTAAGGGGACAGTGCAGTAGTGGACTGTCCAAGTGAAAACACGTGGCAGGATGGTAATATCTGAAACAGGTGTTCTGTTTCCTGAAGTTCTGTGGTACACAGGAGGAGAGTGACCAATGGGCCATCCTTGGGGAGAGCACAGTATCTGGTCCCTTCTGCATTTTGTCATCTTTGCTGACTGGGCAAGAAAGGGGACTGTGGCAGGGACAGATGTAGCATCTCAATTCAGTGAGTGCCCTTCCATAGACTTATCTTGGACATAACTTTTAATTGTAAAGAGGGGCATCGATCACCCGCAGCAGCACTCTACCCCAGCATTGCAATCCTAGTCCTGGACCAGTGTGGAGGGGAGGCTGGGGTGGGGGAAGATGGCTGTTAGAGGGTGATTCTGGCCCCACACTCACCCTGAAGTGGTGACTCCTGTCCCATGGAGTGGGACCTGACTCCATACTCTGGACATTGTGATTTGCCACAAGGGGTTGCAGTGTCACTTGGGTTTGGACTGGTATCCTTTCTGTCATGAGGTTTGATACCTTTGGTTTCATTATTTCTGTGGGTGTAACCCATGAACCCACACAAAAGCCAGCCTAGACTGGGGACATCACTTTGCCTCTTCTGACCAACTCAGAAAAGGCTGGAGCCAAAACAGCAGTAGCTCTTGTAGGTCTTGCACTTAGGAGAGTACAAAGATGGCTGCTGTGCCCAGCCACTGCATGGAGCAAAGGTGGAAAAGGCCTCTCATGTCCACACCCTACATTTGCAGTTTGCACACCCTTCGAGAGGAAGGCACAATCTTGCCCTGTGTTTTTATGTTCCACTATTTTTAATCCAAACAGACTTGTATTGGAAAGTGATATCTTGCATGTAGAATTTGGAAGAGCACTGGATCAGAACAGGTTCTTTTGTTTTATTCTCCTTTGCATAAGCACAAGACATGTAGTAAATCCAAATGCTTCAAAATGCCACAAACAAATTATTTGTAACCCAGTCAAATTATGGAGAGTTTGAGAAGAGATACTGGTTTTGAAAAGCTAAGAATCCAGAATGTGTGTATGGAGAACTGGAGAGAAGGATGGAGAAGGAGAATGAGGAGGGAGGGAAAGAGTGTTTAGTGTTGTCAGAAAGCTACAAGACTTTTTTGAATTATTACACTGAAAACTGAAACTGCTCTATCAAAATTGATGGAAGTGCCATGTATGGTTGTTCTCCCCTCTACCTTATATCTAAAGTTTGCACTCTGAAATGTATTTATCTGTAATTCAAACCTAGGGGTCTGACTCTGAATGATCTTGAGTTATCTTTAAGCCATCTCTATTTGTGTGACTCCATGCATGATGACCCTTTGGGCACTGGGAGACTTGTTGATGTGCTTTGAAATCAAAATGAACACCACTAATGCCTGGATGGTAGCTCTTGTAAAGTTGTTTTTTAATCCAATAAAAGATCACAGAAAATTTCATGTGCCGTTATTATGGAAGTGTATAACAGAGACTGTGTAGCTAAGGCAGCATGCACATGTGCTTAACATTATTAAAGCATGCATGTGTGTGCGTGTGTGTTTTACACACACACACACACACACACACCCCTGGAAACATTCCAGCAAATTCATCACAATTCATCATATATTATCTTTTTCCCCCTACGATTTCAAGATGAAAGTTTTCAATACTAATGCTGCAAAGTGGGTATTATGTTGATTTATGCTAATCGGTTCCATAGATGCTGTCATATTATATTGTTAAGTGATGACATTGGTGAAATAGTGCTGCTTCTAATGTGAACAGCCCACTAGTGCCAGAGTGAAAACAATAGGGGATCCACCCATCTTCCTGGCTGCTTGATCATTTCTTTCAGAGTGAGTTCTGAATTTGGCGCCTTATCCATCATTCCTTCAATTCAGTAATTCTTTATTGGCATAACAAGCTATACAAGGGGTGCTGAAATGTAAAAAGGGACAGCTCTCGCATGTCTTTCAGAAGCAAGGACAATGTGTCCATGATGGGATTAATTGCTTTGGATTATGTGCCCGTGTAACGACGTAAAAGAGCATAAGAAATCCTGTTATGCTCCTATGTGGGCTAGCGAGCCCTTGAGTCCTTTCACACAGGAGTAAGGGAAAATACTTCCCCGCTGTCTGTCTCCCAGTAAAAGGTGGATGGATAATGGGCAGAGAAGGCCAGGTATGGATTGGGTATTGGCTCTACTCACAAGCCACAGTGGTTGGGCTAGTGTAGGAGCATGAAGGACAGGGACAGAACTCAGTAAATTACTACTCCTCTGTAGCAAAGGTTACCAGAGGAGACAATGTGACTCTTGGTGTCTCTCTGAGCGTATGTCTACACTGCAATACAAGACCCATGGCAAGGCTGCAGATCAGCTGATTCTGGCTCATGGGGCTATAAAATTGCAATGTAGATGCTCAGTCTGGAGTCCAGGCTCTTAGATCGCACAACGGGGGAGGGTCTCAGAGTCCAGGCTCCAGTCTGCATACAAACGTCCATACTGTTATTTTTGTGCCCTACAGCCTGAGCCCTAGAGCCCGAATCAGCTGACCCAGGCTCTGAGACTTGGTGCCATGGGTTTTTTAGTGTAGTGTAGCCATACTCTAATTTACAGTGTCTCATGTTTACACTATGAGCTAGGGATGTGATTCTCCTGCTCGTGTAAATGCACTTGTGTTAGCTCTCACTGAGCTAGTTAGTACAAGTATAAATAGCACTGTTACCACAGTAGCACTGGCAGCCACAGCAGAGGCATGACTGAGCTGGGCCAACCACAAGCTCTCCTGAAACTCATAGGTATGTACTTGGCACGGCTCCATTATGCCTCCACTGACACCACTCTTCTACCATGGCTACACTGCCAAATACACTCATGCTAGAACGAGTCTGTGTACCTGAGCAGGGGAATCACACCTCTAGCTCATAGTGTAGATGAAACATCACCTTAGAGGTACTCTAGGAGGGGGGCAGTTTATGTACTATCTCTTGCTCAGGGCAGTGTCTAAAGTCACAGTTTATCCCTGTGTGGTTGGGGTTTCAGAGCCTGTGTCCTAATTTATGTCAAATGAGAATTTCAGGGCCTAAAGTGAACAAAACATAGTTAAAAATAACAACAACAAATATCCAAGGATACTGCAAAATTTGCTCTGTTCATTTTTTTTTGTCCATTTTGTCCATAGTTTTAATTATCAGCAGTACTTCACAGTAAACTGTACTAGTAAATGAAATGTAGTGGATGTATAAATAATGGAAATGTAGTAATATGAGACCTCGGTTACTACATCTCAGCTACATCTCAGGGGAGTAACGAAAGACTACCAATTTTTTATGCAGATTATAAAGTATGTGGGGTGGTGAAATGTAAATTAGTGAAGTTATGCGGTATTTATTTTGTGAATGCCATTTCCTATGTTGGGGTACAGCCTTATGGGGTAAATGCAGCCCTAGGATTTATGCAGCCGACTTCCATTGACTTCTGTGGGAGTGCTGTGTATGCCTTTAATGTTTCATGAGCTATTACTAGGATAGGGAGTTTACATTTACCCTTAGGGAATAAATGATAATTCCAATTGATGTTCAACATCAAAGTAATAAAACATTGTACTGTTTTAAAAATGATCAGGAAGGTCATGGTAAATTCTGGCTAAAATAACATGACCTTCGCCTATCTACCTGTTGTGAAATTTCACCTCAAAGGCTGGACTCTAGCTGTGTCATTTCTCATTTCAGTCTAGATTTATTGTCTAAACCCAGCCTGAACTCAGTTCTCTGCTGTTGATCACTATATTAATTTAACTGAAGAGCTTCTAAAACAAAAGGAACGTTGATAGAATGGAAGCAGAGGATATAGAGAACACAGTGATACAAGCCCTTCTTGGAGAGGAAAGTTGCCCTGAAGAAGTAGTAATAGATCAAACACTCTTCATCTCCAGGCATGTCTGTGGTAACAGAAGTTAGCATTAGTCCATTCCTCTTATTGACATAGCGTTTGTTTTAAAAGTAAATGCTCTTTGACTCATAGACTGTAATGATGATTTTGCAACATATGGTGGAAACAAAATTAAAGGCAGGGTGATATTTTAAGCAATAGATGTGTGTGTGTGTGTGTGTGTGTGTGTGAGTCACACCGCTCTAGGATCAGGAGACTTAGAGAGATTGTGCCTCATTTGCAGAGCACAGGGAGTGCTATTGTGCACAGTCCTTGAGCAGTGATGTGGGGGGAATGCTTCTTGTTTATACTTCCACAGTCATGCAAGGGCTGCACACAGTCTAGTCCTAAACTGGGAGCTATTACAAGGCTCAGATAAATATCAAGGAGCATCAAATACTCCTCATATAGTAGGCAAGATTTGTGCATTGTACAGGGCCAGGCACAAACAACATGGGGGAAGAGTGCACTAGGAATCTGCTCCCCCCCCATTGCACAGCCATGCAGGGGAAGGATACAGAATTTTATGCTCTCCTGAATGTGAAACACTCAACTCGCTGTGGACAGAATGAGGGTGGGGCCTTGACCCTCTCACACCATTCAACAGAGGTGGCCATTCCTGCTCCTGTCCACAAGGCTTTCTACCTATCACTGAACACTTGTTCATTTCTCTGCCCTGGCTGGTCCTGAGTTGCCTTTACAAAAATTCCTTGATAGCAAGGTGGCACCCTGTTGTTTTCATGAGCTGCTGAATTTCACTATCAAAAGTGTAGGTGTTGCAGTGGGGATGCATAATAAATAGGGCTCTGACTTTATTCAGCTACAGTGCTCAGAGATTGTCTTGTTAGCACAGGGCATTTATGATATGCCTATTTGGGTGCATGTTTGGATACAGATCTTTGCCCTGCACATTTTCTTGCACAAAAGGAGGATAATTCATCTCATTGTCACTAAAACTAGCAACTTTGACATTCAGGTAAAAAAAAAAATATCCCAGCTGAAATAGCATGGTTGTGCTCAATCTTGTCACCACAGCAGTTTATTAAATAAATACATTTTTTAAAAGTCCAGCTAAAAAAAAGAATTCCAGGTGTTTTTTAAATAAAGGAAAGAAAAAGCTGTAAAGGTTAGGAGACTAGTTCTTCTATGTGACTTGAGTGACAATGTTTGTTATGGAGTCACTAGGGCTAGCCAGAGCATTTAAATGAAAATGATATTTTTATATAGAAATGGAAATCTAAAAAAAAATGTTGTGTTATTTTCCTTCCTTCAATTTTCTGATATTCTTTGATATTCACTGACTAAAAAGGTGACTGCTGATTGTTTTGATGATAAATTGCCTGCAATGCATGTGGGACTAATTATGAGATGGCACACTTCATTCTGCCACCTGTATAAACTAGATTTTAGACAGGCACAATAAGGGAAGTATTCACAACAACACAGTATTTGTGAAGGCTGCAGATTCACCTAGTTCTCGCTAATGGGAGCTTTGGTAATGAGAGTGGGGTCTTGAGTAGATAATGGGAAAACCTGAGGGAGTGGGAGGACGAGAACAAGGGGGAAATCAATCTGGAGGTTCCACAAGAGAGAGGCAAAATGGGGTTGTGAGCTAGGAGAAAAGAATCAGAGAGGGTGATTTTCCCATGGAGGGGAGAGATCAACGTTTGTGTATGTGTGTGAGAGAGAGAGACCTGAAAGCAGTAAGATAGTTTTGGAGCATGAAGAGAAAGATGATGGGGCAGACAAAGATATGGCCTGGGGAGTAAAAAATCGATGAGGCTAAGAGGAAAGGGAGAAAATCTGGGGCCAGATCCTCGTTTGTGACTGAGGAATGCTTGGTATGGCTGAGGATGGTGACGTGTAGAACACAAGGTGACTTTTTTGTTCCCCCAGGATTAACCTAGCTGCCTGCAGCATCCAACTCCCTACCACCTCCCCTCCTATAGCCACAATGGCCCTGTCAGTACTCCCCTCACAGCCCTCAATAACGGGATGTGTGGCAGGATAGGGTGGCTGGAAACACAAAGGATTTTCCCTCTGTAGTTCTACACACTTTGCACCGAATGCATAGACACACGCACACACAAAGACTCTCTTATGTTTGGCTGGTTGTGGTCTTGCTTGCAGTCATAGACTGTTTTCAGATGCATTCATTTCCTTGTTCTCATTTTATTCCCTGTGCCAGGTCCCATTTCACAAAATGATGCAATATCATATCATCACATGACTTCAACACCCAGGATGACACACCAACCATGGGATCTGGTGAGCTTCACCCTCCTGTTATTATAAACTTTCCCGAGTGCTCTTCTTTATTTCTGCTCCAAATTGCAGCAGTGCAGCAGGAACTTGCAAACTTCTGCTACAGAGTCTAATACTTGTGGGCATCTTTTAAATAAGTCTAATACCTGCGTACTTTCAAATGTTGGCATTTGCATTGCTGCAATTGCTAGCTGCTGCTGCTTCTTTTTTTGCCATTCATCCTTAGAACCGTATGGTTATCCCACAGAATTTTATATCCACTTTGCATTTTTTACTATAATAAATCTACCAGTTATTTTTATTTTCATTCCATTAGTTCAGATACTACATTTTTCAGTTTAATTGTTATCGGTATCAAACCAAAGATAGAGCCAGCAGGTCAATAGATAGATATCAGTACAGAATATTGAACATGAATAATTTTATAAAGTGACAAACATTGGAGAGGGTTCGAAGAAGAGATATGGGAATGATTAAAAGATTAGCAAGCCTGCCTTACAGTGATAGACTCAAGGAGATCAAAGTATTGAGGTTAACAAAAAGAAAGTTAAAGGGTGACTTGATTACGGTCTGTAAATATCTACATGAGAACCACATTTTAAAATGGGTTCTTCAGTCTAGCAGAGAATGGCATAATACAATCCAATGGCTGGAAGTTGAAGTTAGACAAATTAAGAGTGGGAATAAGGCACTTTTTTTTTTAAGAGCCAGAGTAATTAACCATTGGATCAACTTACCAAGAGTCATGGTGGATTCTCCATGCTGACAATTTTAAAATCAAGACTGGATGTTTTTCTAAAATCTGCTCTAGAAATTATTTTGGGAGGTTTTATGGCCTGTATAATACAGGAAGTCAGACTGGATGAGATCACAATGGTGCCTTCTGGGCCTTGGAATCTATGAAAATTGCACTTAGGGATCCACTGCTGTGAGATCTTACCACCCAGTGAAGCTTATTAATTTATTGTAAATGTGTAAGGCCATTTTAGTTCTGAAAAGCATGTTTTACTGGCATCTGAGTAATTTCTCCATGAAAAGAGAAATGTTAGGTTTTTTTTTTTAATTCATAGAACCTTATTACTTTTTGAAATGTTCTTGAGTACTTCAGACTTGGAACCTTTCTGATCCCTGAATCAAACCTGTCCAGTGTCTGTCTTAATGGTCTATCTCTATATCAAATAAAAACAGAAAAATGTGATAGCACTGAAGTTAAATAACACACTTTTTTACAGCTAGCACCAATAAATCTGTTTAAAGATGCATTACTACTTTTCTTGAGGGATAATTTAGACTATGTATCAAAAGAAAAATCAATAGTTTTTTTCTATTACAAATAATTGCCTGCTTGACTCCTTTCTACTTTTTCTTTTTTATTTATTTTGACTTCACAATATTTCTACTGAGGGGGTCTTGTGTTTCAGGTCTAAATTAGTAATAGTTTCTATGTGGAGGGGGGGAAAGGATCCCTGGTTAGGACTGTTAACAACTTTGGTTTCATAAAATGCTTATAATCTGAAGCAAAAGGTTGGTGATGGGGTGGATGCAGCCCCTGTTTATTGTATATAGTATACCGATGGTTAAATCCCTGTTCTATGAAACTGGATACAAATGGTCTCAGGACTTCAGGGAGATGCAGCCAGCTACCCAACCCCATGGCTACACACTAGCTAGAAGCAAATTGTATTTTTGTTTAACAGAAATCTGTGGGGACATGTTGGTGGGCCTAACTGGCAGAAAGTACCAGGGCATCTGGGACAGTGTAAAGAGCAGTAGAGCTGATCAAAAAATAAAAGAGGTTTTTCATTAACAATTTTGAAAATGTGGAAGTCATTTCCATTTGGCAGGTTTCAAAATGAAAACGATTTTGTTATTACTAGTTTTTCACTTGCTCTGTTTTTGGTTTCTTTCTCCTCTTTGCACTCTTTCCCCACCTTTATCCTTATTTCTCTTTCCCGTTTTGTTACTGAAAAAGAGGGAGACAGGAAGGGCAGGAAGGAGGAGGGGAAGGAAGAACAATATCCCAAAGAAGCAAAAATGGAAAGACAGCAAAAATTGTTTTGTTTTCTGATTTTTTTTGGTGGGGGAGAGAATGAAATTTTTCACAAAAAAATAAAAATATAAATATTCAACCAGCTCTAGTAAAGGACGGGCTCACAGAGTTTGAAAGCTTGAGGAGAACTGATGGGTGTTGTCCTTATTCCAATCCCACTTTGAATTTTGGTTGTTACTAGCCATATCTTTTTATGTTTGGCTTTTGGGCTTTAGGCAGCCACATCTTAGGCCTGGTCTACATACAAAGTTGCACTGATATATCTAAAGGTGTGATTTTAGGCTGAAGGAGTTAAACCAGTCCACATGCATGCTTCAATTGGATTAAATCAGTGTTACATTAATTGCACCACAGGTTCAAGATAAACTGATATATGGCAGATTTAAGCTGATAAATGAGTGTCCAAACACAGTGTTGCACCAATTTAAGTTATATCAACACAACCTCTTTGTATAGACGAGCCCTTAGATAAAGCCCTCAACTCTACTCTCTTCTTGAACAAAATGGGAGGTCTTCCAAAGAATTCAATGAGTGCAGGATTGGGCCCATTTTGTGAAGGAAGCCTTTCTCCTGTTATGTTAGCTTATTGAATAAACATAAATTGCTTGGCTCCTGAACTAACCGTTACTTGTGTTGGTTATTTCTGCCATGAGCTTGTGGCAAATGCTGAGTTCTCTGAGGATAAAAGCAAATGTAAGCCTTATTGTGACCCTAAGAATCCCAGGGTCTACAGTTCTGTAACAGTAACTCCTGACAGGCTTGACAAACTCATCATACCCAACACATGGCTTTCATAGCATTTATCCAAAGAGGGTCAGGTGAGGTTCTAATAAAATCTTATGTCCGACTGATCTTCATAATTGTTGCGAGATGTATATCTGGGTGATGTTTAAGGAGTTATGTGTATACACTGGAAAATAGGTGTTAAAGTCTAAATCAAAGCAGGTTTCACAAGAAGGTTTTTTACCAGACAAAGGATGTATGTTCACCTGTCTGCCTTGATTCACATGTAAAATAAGCATTGGAAGCCAACACAATGGAAGCTTGTTTGCGTATGATGTCAACCTGAGGATGTAAAAGACATATGGACCCAGCATAGCCAGAATAAACTACAAGGGTCATCCTGGCTCTGGGGATAAAACAATTAATGTTGGGGATATAAGAAGGCGGCAAAATCTTTCTATCCTTTTATCCTTCACTGAGGACACTGTATTTTCCATTCATAAAAGGGGGATTCCAGACATGCTGGTTGGAGAACCTGGGAGATTACTTTGGGCAAGGGTTTTAACCTAACGTTGAGTTCAGACTGTAGGAAGTGTTATACTTTTTGTTTTATATGTAACCATTTATGTTTCCATTGTTGCCCCTACTCACTGTCTCTAGGTCTTAGCCTTTGATTATAAACTGATGATTGTTTTCGCTATAAATATATCTCAGTGCTGTGATGTTATATGGGAGCTGATCCTCAGTTGAACAGAACAACATGGTGGCTGCACTGTTCCCCTGGGGACAGCTTACCAGCTAATTTCTGTGAGCATCCAGTGGTTAAGAGCTGGATACTGCAGAGGAACGCTTCAAGAGGGCTTGGGGTGCATGTGTGGTTAATCTGCAAGGCAAAGTAAGGGCTGGAAGAGCCTGGAGGAGATTGTGGGGGTATGTGACAGAAAAGTTGTGTCAGGGATCTGACACCCAGTTAAGCCCAAGCAAATCTTCCTCTCACTGGAGGCAGGGGGGTGACTCAGAGTCCTGGGCACTCCAAGAAAGCATCACACTTACCATCCTGTATTTAGTTCTGATGAAGGATAAATAGTTTGTGTGGTGCTTATTTTTCCATCTTTTTTCTAATTTTTTTTAACTAAAAGCAGTTTTAGAAATGAGAAAAAATAGTATAGTTTGCTCAGTTGGGAGTTTTGTCTGTCTCTTTGAAATGATAAAGCCAAGCCATCAAAGGCAACAGACCAATTAAGTGTACCCAACCATTGTTCTGGATGGCAGCAAATGCAGTGTGGAATGGAAATCAGATTGAAACAAATTTTACAAATTGGATGAAACCAAAGCACAAGGTTTGCAGATTTGATACAAACTTCTCAAGCACAATATGTTTTTATTACAATATAAAAAGTACTAATATGGCAGAAAATTTGTATCTTTGTGTTATAGTAATGCCTTTCTTGTCAGATTACTTAACATCTATATCACATTAGAAACCTACCCGGTGCCTTTATAAAATAAATTGACACGTTACATTAGCTTTCAATATGACAATTTTACATTCCTGAAAGAGAAGCCATGACAACAGCCCACTTAACTACTGTAAGGATGAAACAATGTGTCATAGTGATGTCTGTGCAGTGAGGATTTAGTTCTCAGTATCCTAGTGCCACTGCTGTCCTGTTTCTCCTCAGGCAGTTGGTGAACCCGGTACTGCTGTTCTCACTCAGGCTAAATTCCCATGAAAGAGAATGGGTAAAAGTTTCAAAAGGCCCAAAGTGACTTAGGAGCCTAATGCCATTGTGGAAAGTGCCTAATTCACTTGGGCATTGCCCAAACCAGGAAAAATCATTATTTTTGGCAGGTGATAGCTAGTATGTGCTAACTAATATGTATTAAAATCTGAGTGCAGATAAGACTGTTGTGGTTTCATCTTGAGACCTGGTCATGTTAACGAATACGATTGTAAATGCTAATGTGGCCACTTCATAATGGGCCCCCCCAGCATTTACCTCGACCAGCTAATGTGTTAAAACTACCACTGTTTTGTGTACACTAGGATTTTATCATGCGTTAGCTAACACATGTTAAATACACTTTTTTTCTAGTGTAGACATGGTTTTAGAAGCCTAATATGCCAAGGCACCTAATCAATTTAGGTGTATTGTAAATCCCACTGGGCACCTAGCTATGTCTTTAGGCACCTAAGTAAGTTTGTACATCTGGCCCTCAGTGACTTAGGCACTTTTGAAAACAGGACTTGGACTCCTAAATCACCTAGGCATTTTTGAAGCTATCTCATGGGATCATTTAATGCTGCTGCTTCTACATTCAGTGCTTAATTTGTAATGAAAGAGATCCCAGGGCTCAAGCAATTAGGTGTGGGGGTTCAACCAATTTTTTTACATTCATAATTGATGTGGCAAGCACAGAGGTGCTGGGACTACAAACTGCCAAGCCTAGAGGTGCTGGGGCTCAGCCCTGGTATAAATTAAGCACCGGCCACATTGTTGCAGATTAAATTCTTTTCTAGACTAGATTTTTCAGTTGTGACAAGTATAGCTTGACAATTAACTGTTTCTTAACCCATGTTAACTAATACAATTGTAAATGTTAATGTGGCCACTTCATAAACCTTTCTTCCACCACATACACATTTGTTCATGGAACAATTTTTTTGTAGTGTCTACATCATGTTCATTAAGCATGTTAATCGGATATCAGTCAACAGGTGTCAGACTTCAAATTTTCAGTTGTAGCCTAGTTCAGGCCAGTGGGAGATTTCCCTGAGTGAGGATAGAAGGAATGAGCCCATTGTGCATGGTAATCTCTTTGGCAGCTAGAGTGTAGGACCTTATAAAGCACACTGTGCTACATGTACAAAATATACATTTGATTTGTACCCCAAAACTGTTAATAGTACATCTACCTGAGAATATAATTGCATTTGCACATGTATTAGCATTTTCAGCAAATGGTTCATAAATGCATAAAAGCTATTGCATGCAGCAGGGTCCTGTGGATAGGGCCACAAGGTACTGTGGCACACTTTGAGCTAGAGGTGTAATTTTTAGCCCAGGTAGAAGTGCTAGTTTTGATTGAACTAATGAGCTAAAAGCAGAAGTGGCATGGATGAGACCATAGGTACTTATTTGGATGGCTAGCCTGTCTTGCCACTTTTACTGTGGTGGCTAGACTTGTATTTTTTAGTGTACTAGCTTGAACAAAGCTAGAGCATGTACGTCTACCTGAGCTGAAAGTTATGCCTCCAGCTCGAAGTATAGATGTACCCTATGTGTGAGGAGGTCTGGGTTCTATTCTGTCTTCTGCCACAGACTTTATGTGTATCCTGGATAAGTTCCCCAAGCTTTCTGTGCCTTAATTTCCCCGTCTGCACAATAGGAATGATGATACCCAGCTTTGTAAGGCTCTTTGAACTCTTCAAATGAAAAGCTCCATCTGAATGCTAGGTATTAAGGGCTCTTCACAAGCCCTGAGTAAGAGGTAGTGTGTAGTTGTGCTACTCCGGGAACAAACCAGGAATGCAGATTGTGACTCACATAGTAATATTGTTATTTATTACACGAGTCAGTGCATTTGAGAAAGAGGGGCTCTCCCTGGCAACTCCGCATCCACATGTGTGAAAAGAGATGATGAAATTCCATGAAGGCTGCTCTCTTCCATAGTACTACCTGCAATATGGATAACCTGTGCAGGGAAGTAAGGCACCTCTTTATGCCCCCTTACTGCCTCCCAAATCTGTCCCTAAATAATAAAGAATGTAACAAGTATTAAACATGCAAACCAGAGCCTGGAAATAAGTGGTTTGACCCTGGATAACCCATGCAGGCAGTAAGGGCCAAATTCTGATCCTTGTTATACCAATATAAATCCAGAAGAACTTTATTGGTCAATTAACTACTTTTTTGTAGTAGTTAGAAGAGATATTTATATGTAACTAATTATGATTTCTATACACTTTATAAACAAATTATAATTAAAATCTTTAGGGAATTAAATGAAACTTAGCACATCAGTAGCACTATTTCTCTTCTACGCACATTTCAAAGTTAGAGTTATTAATTCTGAGAACACTCCTGTAATATATCCAGAACTGGGCTCAAAATGCTTGGTATTGACTAGGATTGTCTCAGATGTCTATCTGAGTATTTACCAAACACCAGGCAACTGGAAAAGGGAACCAGATCTCACCAGTGGACAAAGCATTAGACTGGGAGTTAGGAAATCTAATTTATATTTCCAGCTGTTCCTTTGGCTCACTGTCTGATGTTGGCCAAGCCACTTCAATTCTCTGTGCTTCAGTTTAGCTATCTGTCAAATGGGAATACTGGTACAAAACCTACCTTTTGAAAACTGCATTGAGACCTTCAAATGCGAAACACTACATCAGTGCAAAGGGTTATGAAAATGACCAAAAATCAAATTAGATGCTGAATGGCAGAGCACTGAATGATACATCCACATGTATTATATCTGCCTCATTGTTAGGGCAAGAAGTTAGTAATAAGAACCAATCACAGAACAGAACATATTGGATAGATACTGTTTTTCCTATTATATTTTGTTAGTAACTTGCTATTGTCATAACAACAGATTATGAATAAAACTGCACCACAGATAGAACATCTGCTTTGATTAAACAGGTGTGTGGGAATTTCAATACAAAACCCCTAATCATAATTAAAGGTTGTTATTCACATTTAACAAAGAATTGTTACTGGGAGAAATATAACCACAGCGTAAAAGTAGCATATGGTTACACCTACCTCTGATTATCAGGAGCTACCTAATAAACAAGCACATCCACAGTTTGTCCATTACTTTTACCTTACCCTTTCCCCCCACTCCTACCAACAGGACTTAACCTGGTAATTAACATCACGTTTTAAACAATTCTGAAGAAGATGGTGGACATCCCATGTATCTGGATAGTTGTGATCTATCAAGGCCATTTTACTGTGTGGTTAGTTTTACCCCTACTTGGATTCATGCATCTTTCAGTCTATCCAGGTATTTAACAGCTAGACTAAGATGAGAGGAGATCACTGTTGATCCTAAATAGCATTTTGCTTGCCTTATCTAACTTAACAGATGGGAGAGAGTATTCTCATTTTTATAAGGACTTTTCAGCAATTAAATCTATTTTAAAAAGAATCACTTGCAGTTCTATAGAAGTGAATAATATTATTGTTTTGTTTATAAAAAACAGAGAACTAAAGCACTCCAGAAAAGTTAAAGACTTTCCTCTGAATCTCTTTTGATCTAGAAGGTTAAGACGTTAAAGGACATCTACCTAAAGACCATAGGTCCCTAACTGGCTGTCTTTCAAGGTTCTTGAATGGGAGAGAGGGCAGGAAAAGAGTGGCCATGAAATGATCTTCCCTCAACTGGCTATAAAGCCTCTGGAAGTATTAAATTCATTGCAGATTTCATGAGGGTCTGGCTGGTGGTGGTGGTGGGGGGGGATTGTGAACCCCCTACTTCCCAGCTGTCTTGCTCATAAATATATTTAAACAGCTTCTGATAAATGTAATTTGGCTTCCATAATCTTCAGACTCCCGCATCTAGCTTCTTTGGGTCAAATTCAGCTCTCCATGAACAGAAGAATGTAGGTGTACAGTGTTACAGTTTCAGGGTGGTCCACTCTAGGAGTACCCAATCACATCTCAGGTCTCCAGCCTTCACCTGTCTCTGGGCAGGACTTGTCCCACTCCCTTTTGACCAGGGGTTCAACGGCTGCACAGCTCCCTGCCTCACACTGTGATATTCCCAGCAAGCCAGTCTGCCTAAAGGCCTGTGCCTGTCCTTTGCTTTCTCTCCAAGGACTGCACCATAGTAGGCCAAAGTCTTTCCAACTCTCCCATGAATGTTATAGTTTGCCTCTCTCCCCCATACCAAAAACCTTTGGTGCATCAGAAAGAAGTCCCTGAGTTAGTTTAAACTCAGACTTTTTTTTAAAATCAAAAGCCTTTTCTTTGTCTATTGGTTACAGGGAAGCCCAGTAAATGCAAGCCTCACCAGGGGTGGCACCTCTCAGGTGGTACTGTCACAACTGGGACATGAGTGATCAGAGCAGGAATTGGAGCCAGGCTGGATCAGATACCAGAAGATCAGAGTCCAAGACAGGCCAGAAGACAAAATGAGAGTCAAGTGGCAGGAAGAGTCAGGCTACCAAGGGTCAGACAGTAGGAGCAATTAGCACAAGGGAAGAAGTTCTAAGCAGAGGAAACCCAGCTGCATGGACAACTTTCTGTTCCTGTGTTTGGTTTGAATAGAAGTGGGGAACCAATCAGGACCCCCAGAGTTCTGTCAATCAGACCAGAGGCCTGGATTCCTTTGCTGGAGTTGAGCTTCTAGTTCTAGCAACTGTTGGCAGGTCAGAAATTACTAGCTCCTAAAAGCCCTGTACACTGTGGTTTGAGACCTGTAGTCCCTGACTGGTGTTCACAACCTAAGTGATTCGCCTTTCTCACTCCCCCACTATTTGGTTCCTGGAGAAGCATACAATCCTTGGTCCGCAGTGATAAATAAACGTAATGCAATGTGATCCCCAAAGATATTGCAATATATGTCACATAAAGCTGTACATCAGGTCTGACAGAGAACATATATTGTGTCCCATAACTTAAAAAAACCCTGTAACCATTTCATTATCATTGTTTGCACTCTTGTTGTAACCATATTGGTTCCATGATAAAAGGGAGACAGGTGGGTGAGGTAATATTCTCTATTGGACCAACTTCTGTTATGGAAAGAGACAAGTGTTCGAGCAACACAGAGCTCTTCGAAGAAAAAGGAAAACTTGTCTCTCTCATCAACAGAAGTTGGACCAATAAAAGATATTCCCTCACCCACCTTGTCTCTCCATTATTATTATTATTTATGATTTGTATTGCAGTAGCACTTAGAAGTCACTATCATGGACCAGGTCCCTATTGTGTTAGGCGCTGTACAAACTCAGAGCAAAGACGACAGCTCTGTCTCAAAGACCTCTGCCTCCAATAACCCCAGAATTATTCTTTTAAAAATTCAGCTATTTCTTTGCATGAATGAACTAAAAGCAGATATTAAAATTATTGGGCACTATTGTTGGAAATGGCAAGACTGACGGAATAAGCAAAAAGGGTAAATGTTTCTGTTAACTGCTTTCCTGTGTGCAAGAGAACAAAATAGAATGGAAATTACTTATCCAAAATATGACAGGGTGATCTAGATTTTAAGTCAGGGGAGATGGTTCATCGTTATTACAATGATATTCTCCTTTTTTGCTTTGCAGATAGTGATCTGCCTGGATTCAGAAAAATATATTTCAAAATTGAAAACGCGAAATTGCAGTATTGGCAACTCCAAATGTTAAAAAATGACGAGTCGTGTCCCAAAAAATCATGAGATTACCAAAAAAAAAAAAAAGTCGGTCCTTTTTATCTGCTGTCTGGTATTTGAACTTTTAGGATGCACTCAGGTCACTTTCTCAAGCTTTTCTCTGAAACCATGAGGGCTAGAAACTTACTCTTTTTGTTTTGTTTTTAGATGAAAACTGAGACGCTATTGTCCCCTGGAGCTGGGGCTTTAAGTAAATCACCTTACATCGTGAGAGTAGGCAATACTGTGAGACTGGGAGCCAGTAACTTCGGAATTGCCATCTCTGAAAGTGACTTTACTGTGTGTCATTGATCCAGCTGGTTAGAGGGAAATTTTCAGCCAGGATAGAGCCCATTCTCATTTTTGTATGTGTAATTTGCATCCACAAAGTAAATTGCAGGCACATATCCAAGTGTAGGCACCTCTAAAGGCCTGATCTATGCTCATAATCAGATCATTTGGAGGTGACAGTTTGGATCCACAGTTCAGCTGTTCTTTCACTTGTAGGAGCCATGAAAACCCCTTTGAAAATTTACCTCTTAACCTGTCAGTATTTCATTTTCTAAGTCTGTAAAATGGGAATAATAATGCAACATATATATCAGGGATGTTGAAATGATTAATTAGCTAATATCTGTGCAATATTTTAAAGATATAAAACAAAACATATGTACAGATTTTATACATTCTTAAACCCACTTGACTGCTGTGAATGTAAAAGTTGTATTCAACTTGAATGCCAGTGCTCATCATGTTCTAGTTAGGGGAAACTATAAAAAGGGAATGTGGAGGAGGGACAGAGATGAAATCTAACAATAACATTAATATGGTGGACCAGATTCTGAGTTACTCTGGATTTAGACCAGGGTAAATATGATCAGAATCTGGCCCAGTATACATGCACCATGTACAGGACATTAAGTGATGCCAGCTTAGATAGGTGTCTTTATCCTTCATACATTGCACAGGCCTCACAAGTAGCTGAAAAACATTATTTTTTAATTGAACCTCCTCTGGGGGGGGGAAAAGTCCCAAGAAGAAGGACATTTTTTCCTAGTTTTGCAAACTTTTTCTAGTCCTGTAATCCCTGTCAACCTCAACACTTGTTGGAGGGGTTTGCCAATTCATGAACTCTGAGATTTGTCCATTCATTTTTAATACATATAGGGAGAAATACATAGTTCAACTCAACTGCTGTCAGCCATTGAATGGAAAAGAGCGACATTTTGTTAGGGTGAATTTCTGGCATTCTGGATTTTTTTCCTACAACGCTCTATCTTTCTGCCATAATCTGCTGCTGCAAAAACCCTGCTATATTGAAGACTACTATTGTTATAATACACACCAACAGTATGGGTTATTTTAATGGACATATTGCTTTATACTGAGTTTTCACCATCTGTTCTGTCCCTAATTTTGAATGCAAAAAAGAACATATTTCACAATTACATCTGTAAGTAATGATATAAGTAATTTAAATGCATGTATATGTTTGCACAATGTAGCAGACATCTGGATTTTTTCCCACTCATACATTTCAGGCACAAATCAAAGGAAAAATCCATTTACTCCTCATATAGCAAATTTCCCTCCATTTGGTGAAGTTGTTTCACAACAAAGACGGTCTTTCCTATAAGATGATTTCCCTGTGCCTAGGAGTTCAAGGCTAGCTCAGTACACTAAATCTCAAAAGTCATTTTTACACTGCTTTCCTTGTCTTCATCCAAATCCCCTCTGGCTTGACTGACAGTTTGGCAGATGCAAGGCATTAGATCAATCAGTTTCAATTGATGTTCAGTAGGAGACAGGTCAGATTATGTGGGCCAGTCAGTATGTGTTTCCAACACTTATTTCACTCCTTCCTATTTAGGCAGGCCTCTGTAAAGTCTGTAACAGTACCCTGTTTCAGAATGTATCCTGGACCACTTAGCAGAAAAAGTAGGTGTAAGAACACGAGAGGTTACTGGGGCAGAATGTTAGCACAAACTTCTGCGCCCAAAATAGCTGAAACATTTTGCAAATTACCAACTCTTCTGCTACAAGTCAACACAGAGGGGCATCATTTTGGCTTATAATGAGAGGGAAGCTGGGGAGACTGTAAATGTTCACCTCAGAGGGATCTTTAGCTGTGGTGTCATTCACTTTCAGATGTTCGTAGCGTCATTGTCATGTTATGAATTAATCAGTCTAATTACCGTGTGTTCAACATGATTAGTGGTCACATGACCCAGTGTTGCTCTACAAAAAGATTTATAGGATGAGAGTTCTGGATATAAAAAAACCCTTTTCGAAATCAGTTTTCAGGGAAGATCTGATTTCAGATTATTTTAAAGATGCCACAAAACCAACATATATTTAATGGCACCAGAATTCTTTATATGTATTATCCAGTTTATATTATGTGCCTATTGTATGTCCCTAGGAACACTCGGGATATACATACCAACTCCACTAATAAAATGCCAGTGATAATAAAAGAACTCTTCACAATCAAAGAAGAAGAAAACGTTGTGAATTCTTAAAGAGAATTGCTAACGGGGAGTTTAGACCCCTCACCTAGTCCAAATTGCTAATAAGGACCTGAGGAACTTGTAATTTCTGTAACGTGAAATCATTTCTATTTTATACTGATATATATTATGGCTCGGTTTTTGTTGTCTATGACGGAAATGGATTTGCATAGGACTTCTACTGTGGTTTGATAGTGTAATTTTGCTGTTTGGACCATATTGTGGTTCTTACTTTTTCTAAAGAGGAGTTAGCCAGAAACAATGAAAAGCTGGTATATAATAACTGTTGCTAAAAGCTTCCAGAGTTGAGGTTGACATGGGTACATTATCAATTAATATTTAGGGAATGAGATTAGAGAAATGTTTTAAGAAAATTTGAACCTCTTAGGGTTCAGATTTTCCTGCACAAACATCTTTTGAAATTCCACTTCTATTTAGCAATTGGTTCCATTCACAGCACACTTTTTAATGGATTCATAGATCCGAAGGCCAGAAGGGACCATTGTGATCATCTAGTCTGACCCCCTGTATTACACAGGCCATAGAACTCCCCTCAAATAATTCCTAAAGCAGATCTTTTAGGAAAACATTCAATCTTGATTTAAAAGGTGTTAGTGATAGAGAATCCACAACTCTTGGTAAATTGTTCCAATGGTTAATTACCCTCATTATTAAAAATGTATGCCTTATTTCCAGTTTGAATATGTCTAGCTTCAACTTCCAGCCATTGGATCATGTTATACCCTTCTCTGCTAGATTGAAGAGCCTATTATTAAATATTTATTTCCTGTGTAGATACTTATAGACTGTAATCAAGTCACCCCTTACCCCTCTTTGTCAGACTCAAGGAGCTCGATCTATTTAGTTTATCATTAGAAGATACATTTTCTAATATTTTAATCATTCTTGTGGCTCTTCTTTGAACTCTCTCCAGTTCATCAACATCCTTCTTGAATTGTGGGCACCAGAACCGGACACTATTTCAGCAGCAGTCACACCAGTGTCAAATACAGAGGTAAAATAACTTCTCTACTCCTACTTGAGATTCCCTCATTTATGCATCCCAGGATAGCATTAGCTCTTTTGGCCACAGCATCACATTGGGAGCTCATGTTCAGTTTATTATCCACCATGACCTTCAAATCTTTTTCAGAATCACAGCTTTCCAGGTTATAGTCCCACATCCCATAAGAATGGCCTATATTCTTCGTTCCTAGATGTATGCATTTTTATTTAGCCATATTAAAACATGTATTGTTTGCTTGCATGCAGTTTACCAAGCGATTCAGATTGCTCAGAATCAATTTTATGTCCTCTCCATTGTTTATCACTCTCTAATTTTTGTGTAAACAGCAAACTTGATCAGTGATGGTTTTATGTTTGTTTCCAGGCCATTGGTAAAAATGCTAAATAATGTAGGGCCAAGAAGAAACGATCCCTATGGGACCCCACTAGAGACATACCCACTCAATGACGATGATTTTGGGAGACAGCAGAGTATGCAACCACATGCAGTAGGGAATCAGATTGTAACTGATTGGTTAGGTTATGCCAGGGGAGGAAGTAGCTAAGAGCAGTAGTGGAACTGGTCTGTTGCTAAGTATTGTGTTTGATTAATATAAGGTATCACTGTCAAGCCAGTAAAAAAGGTCATTCAAACTCATGCTGTATTGTCAGCCTTCTGTTAACATGACAGCATTGAACTATGACTTTAGTATGATAGTCAGCTGTGGGTTTGGGAAGCTTATTAAATATACCATATGTACCTCCACCAACAGCACTATGTCATCCATCACTAAAAGAAAGAAAACAGCATCTGAAGAGAAACAAGGGCCATAGACTGATATGGGAAATGTATATAACATTTACTTACTTAGGTGACCCCTGCAAGCACCTTACAGGAAAGAAAGAAAAAAAAGAATCTAAACCCTTCAATTTCTGTAAAACCAATATCATATTTATAAGCCAAATTGGACATGATACCACCCCATTCAAAACTTGGGATTTTTTGCCCATTGGTCACATCCTTTGCAAAACTATAATAATTATCCAATTCTCTGAAACCGCTCTTACCAAAACTCTAAGAACCTCATATGGAGAAATTTCATTGTCCGTCCATCATCCTCATCCTCCTTGATCTCACAGCTGTTTTGGAAGCCATTACTCTCACCTTCCGCCTCCCTGAAATCCCATCCTCCTGACTGGGCTTCTACCTCTTTGGTCATTCCTACAGTATCTCTTTTGGTGGGACTTCATCTTCCTGTCTCCCAGATTACTAAAGTGTCCACAGAGCTTTGGAGTTTTGTCCTTGGATAACTCCTCTCTCTCTAGGTGATCTCTGGGCTTCAACTGCCACCTTTATGTTGATGATTCTAAAATCTTCCTCTCTGCTCCTGAACTGTCACTGTCCAACCAATTCCACATCTCAACTTGGTTCTCTGGCATCTCACTGCCATTTTAAACTTAACACGGACAAAACTGAATTTCTTGTCTTCTCTTCCAAACCTTTCCCACCTTTCCCTTCTCTATCATCACCAAACACATCACTATCCTTTCTGTCACTCACAACCTTAACCAGTGTGGCATCTTGGACTTTGCCATTTCTCTAGCCCTGCTCATCAAAGCAATATCCAAATTCTGCCACTTCTTCCTCTACAATATTTTAAGATCCACGTTGCTAAAACTCTAATCCAGGCCCTCATTGTCTCTCTTCTTGACTCCTACTTCCCCCTTCTCTTTGGACTTCTTGGGACCCCTTCCATCCTGATCAGGTTTATTCAGAACACTGGTGTTAAGATCATCTTCCTTTTCTCATTCCTTGCTTCCTTACTTGTCATTCTGACCATATTGCACTCTGCACTGAATCACTGCACTGGGCCTTTCTTCTCCCACAGCATTGTATGAAAGTTTCTTGCCTCTACCTTTAACATCCTTCACACTTTAGTTCTTCCCTGCTTGTCTATTTTTGCATCTTCTTGTGTGATGGCCTACTGCATGGATCTGTATAAGGCTTCACAGTTGTCATATCAGGTGGCAGCAAGGGCATGGCCCTTGAGTCCATGCACAGCATGAATCCACAAGTCAACAACCCAAGCCAAAGTAACAGCTCATGCCACTATAATCCTATACCCCGCAGTAGTGGCAGCAACCTAACTTCACAAACTCCTTGACCACATGTAGACGCGGAGGACTCTGTCCACAGGCCCTGTGATGTTTGAGTGCATTTCCCTTGGCCCATAGCTTGTTTATTCAGGTATTGCTATCTTCTGCAAGATCTCACCTTTTATTAGGAAATGTTTTCACTTATCATGTGTTCTA
The DNA here is from genome assembly GCF_016161935.1 of Mauremys reevesii. Classification (NCBI taxonomy): domain Eukaryota; kingdom Metazoa; phylum Chordata; order Testudines; family Geoemydidae; genus Mauremys; species Mauremys reevesii. Next base: position 188,522,904 of record NC_052624.1, on the reverse strand, counting down.
AAGGTCACATGGAGGTAAAAGCAGTGTTTGTTCCTTATTGTGAGGTTTAACTGCCTTTCAAGGTTTTGGAAAAGACTACATAGTTTCTCTTCATCTTTACCTTTGTAAGAGCTTTCTTTTAATGAAGTATGTTTTGTGTATTTAGTTCAGTTATGCATGTGATGTGGTCCTCTCTTGCCCTGAACAGGAAGCACTTGCCAAAGCAAGTGGCTGTATACCACTTTGGGGCCATTTGCTGTGCAAAGACGTTTTTTGTAATCCAGAATTTAGAGTGGGTATACAGATGCAATTTTAAGATGCCGGAATCACTGAAGCACACAAAGTCATTAAATCTGCAAAACAAAACCTAACAGAAAGGATATAAGGTCTAAGTGGCCTGCCGCTACTCATAACAGTACATGGTGCTTCTGTGCAGAATATCCATGCTCACCTACAAGTTCTATAGCTCTCAGTCTGTAAGCCAATGAAGACAGAGTGTTTCAAGGAGATGATGAATTAGTCTTTGGGGAGAGGACAGCAGCTGTACTCCTCACTGAACACCCTGCTGGCGTATTTCCTGTACTTATTTAAAAGGATGTATCTGAGCTGGCTTTAAAAGAGACTCTTTTCAAAGGAGGAAGGTGGTAAAATAATCGCATCAATGACAACATAGGGAAGAAGACAGGTTACTGGAAGCAAAAGCAAAGGAAGTGAGCAGAAAAAAAATAAGATGGAATAAACAAAAGAATGAAAACAAGAAAACACAGTAAAAAATTGGCAAGCAAACAGGGTGTAGTGCAGAATAATGCGGTGCCATATGTAACTTTACTGCCAGATTGGGACTCACAATCAGGGATACAGGCGTCTAGTGTAATTGCCTTAGTTTACTAATTAAACAGCCATTGTGAACACCTAATATAAATGGGGAATTCCAGACAGAAAATAGTAGCTGAGTTTTCATTATTGAGTTGTGATCATTTTTCCTATTGCAGTTATGAAAATACATTGAACTGGATGTTACATTTCATTAATGGATATAACATCCCATATCAATGCATTTTTTAATTATTAGCATAATATATAGTAGGAACAGGAAAAAGTCATTAATTTCCATGTACTATAATATCAAATGGAAATATAGCATGGTATGTCTACACAGAGTTGTGTCATTCTGTACATTATTATGTTTCAAGTAGAGCTGGTTGGGCATTTTTTATCAAAATGTTTTTTTTCCACAGAAAACACAGTTTCCACAGGAAAATAGTTTTGTGTCCTGATTTTTTGATTTTCCATTGGGAAAATGTAAATGAAAAATTTTACTTCAGGTTAGGTTGACCCAAATCTAAACATTTTGGTTTCTTGAACTGCATCACAATATTTTATTTCAGTTCAGGTTGACATTGGCCCTCTAGTTGAACTGCAATGGTGCACCATAGGAGTCCCATGATGACACTGCATCATGACAGAGATAGTCCTGCCAGGGAGTCTATCCCATAGAGGAGGATAGGGGCATTATGCACACAAACCAGAATTTCCATGAAGCCCCATGGCAGTTCAAGAAGACACAGTTAAGTGATAAAACTAAACTTAACACATTGAAACATTTTGTTTCATTTGTAAATGTCAAAATGAAATATACTGGCATTTCAAAATCAATTTTTTAAAAAAAAATTCTGTTCTGTGATAAATTTAGATATTTCAACTTTTCATCCTGATAAAGGTGAATGTCAAAATATTGGTATGTCCCATAGGCTGCAAATTCAAATTTTTAGCCAGTTCTAGTTTCAAGTCAGAGAGCAAAAACATGAACATAACAGAAATCAAATAGTTAGTAACCATCAGGAGAGTCATCAACTGGCAACCTCAGTGTATGTGAAAGAAACAGAAAAATGTTCATCCTTAATTGTACATCTTTTCTTTTTTTCTAATTGATGATCATGCCTATTGTTATCCATAACAAAGCTTTAAAAGTCAAACCCTTTTATCCATACATTTCCTTGCCCTCCCAAAAAATACCTTGCGTGTTTCAGAGCTGGAATGCAGCTTAGTGCTGAATTGTTCTAGCCATGCTATCCATCCTATGTGTTGTAACTAGACATGAGCAAATAGGGTCTCACCCAATTCCCACTGAAGCCTGAGATTTTTTTCCTCTCCAAGGCAATGGGTTTTTTTTTGTTTTGTTTTTTTGTTTAGGATGTTGAGTTTTTTACTGAGGTTCTTAAGGCAACTGGGAAAGCCTATATCACCACATAAAATTGCCTGATTTGTCCTATGGCTAGAGAAAGACTATGAGTAATTCTTCGGTCCTACTACTGATGGATATAATCTATCCTTTTTTTAGATAGGGCTATCTGCAACAACCTTTAAATGTGCCAAATTCCAGCCAATGCTCAAAAGACCAGCATGACTGCAAGTTTCTTATTATGTCCATGTCTTTGCCTTTTACATGTTTTTATGGCAAAATTACCAATTGATCTCTCTTTTGGGGTGACAACGATGAACAGAGACTGATCCTGAATGAAGCTGGTGTTGAAGAGCTGTTAGAAGGTCTGGACCAGGGATTTAAAATTATCATTTTGGTTATGTTTTCATTATGATGGTGGAATTAAAAAGTCTCACTTGCAGGATTGTCAAACTCATGAGCGATATGCTTTTCCACTTGAATGGGCAAAGTTCAATTCAGTGGCACATTTGATCTTCACAAATCCAAAGGAATGAATATTCTGCACTTTTTGAGATTAGCAGAAATTCTTTCTATCTGGCTAATTAACAGCTCTTGACATTATCACATTTTACTAGAACTATCTGTTGTTATTCCTTCAGTCCACTCACTTGTTTGTTCCCCACCATATCCTTCAACTTTACACATGTGGCTTTACTGGAAATCCTACCACTAAAAAAACATGTCTCTCATTAAACAGGTGTGATGTCTGTCTTGATTTGAAAGCGTTAGTTCCCAACAGAATCCTAACCAACGCATAGGCTCCTAGCCACTCTGTCACACCAGACTAACCAAATTGTAAATTTGATAGCTTTCATCACTTTTTTGTATACATGGTATTATATACGTTTTTCAAAGGGGAAGAAAAACTACACAAATACAGTATCAGAAAGAATCTTTTCACCCTTTATGTGGACCTGAGCTTCAATTTTGTTTAGTCTAGGACTGGAAATCAAGCATACCTCCAGTTTTTTTTTGGTGGCCACAGACATTCCAGTTTTAGAGTTGCTAATTCCCAATGGAACAGGCATCATGAAATGGAAGGATATCGTGTCAAAAATCTGAGATCTTGAACACCTTTGAAATTTGGGAAAGAGGTTTAGAAACCAAATCCAGATCATGAATCAAATTATGGGCTGGTCCCTTCTCTATAATGGGCCAAACAAAAATTCCTGATCCAAATTTCTGTGAAGTTTTGTGAGTTTCAATTCCTAATCAATACCTGAATTTTGTGGTTCAGGTCCTTCTTAAGTAGAGTTTTCATTCAGTGTCTTAATAAGAAGCTTTGATGCTTTTTAATACTCCTAAATATATAACATCTAAATAGGATGGTATCTTGGAGGAAGAGGAGATTTTGTTTAAAAAAGAAAGGACTAGGAATATAAAATAAAAGCCAGATATTTTTGTAATATTAATTATCTGTACAATGAAACATCTATATTAGATGTGCCAGCCGACTCTTCTCATCATCTGTTTCTAGACTTCAGTCAGAGCATGACTCACAGTTAGTGAAAGAAAAATTGTTCAGGCTACACAAGGAGAGCATAAATATTATGTTTCACTTGGTATCATAATTAACTGCATGCTTCAAATATTTCTTTCATGTCTGCTTTCACAATAGGTAATATAATTTACCGTTAATAGGATTAAAATGTCGTTTAAAAAAAGTAAATACTTCAGTGGTTTAAGAATGTTTTGTGTTTGTTTTGTACTGATACATATTTTACTACAGGCACAAAATAAATAGGTAGAAAATAATGAGGAAAACTGAGATAATGTATATAGTCCAGAAGCTAATGGGTTTTTTCTCCTGCTTGACAATAGAAGCAGTTTGCTTCATGAAATATTGAAAAAAAATCCTACACTTTCGGATCATGTACAATTTTTAAAGATTTCACACAGAGAAAGGAAATCACAGTTTTAAGACAGGATGGTTACTCTGGGGAGTTGATACTAGCAGTTTAGAAACCTTCAAACACAAAAGTACCTGTGTTTGGACTATTTTTTCAAACTGATAGTCAAAAATGAGAAATGCTTCCTAACCCTTTAAAGAAAGGCAGCTCATTTTTATATATCATACTTGGTGCTCACTGTTCTGACATATAAAAGCTGATGCAAAATACACCCAGGCTAAGAAACTGAACTGGTGAAACATTCAGGCAGATGAAAAAAATTAAAAATCATAAATCGATAGCATAAGGTTTATTCAGATCCAAACAAATGGTCTCCAAAAATAAACAGGTCCATGCACAGTAGTGTAGTATATTGCAGGGGTCAGCAACCTTTGGTACGCGGCTCGCCAGGGTAAGTAGGGTGACCAGACAGCAAATGTGAAAAATCGGGACAGGGAGTGGGGGGTAATAGGAGCCTATATAAGAAAAAGACCCCAAAATCAGGACTGTCCTATAAAATCGGGCCATCTGGTCACCCTAAGGGTAAGCACCCTGGCAGGCCGAGCTGGTTTGTTTACCTGCCGCGTCCACAGGTTCGGCCGATCGCGCTTCCCACTGGCCTCAGTTTGCTGCTCCAGGCCAATGGGGGCTTCAGGAAGTGGCGCGGGCTGAGGGATGTGCTGGATGCCGCTTCCCGCAGCCCCCATTGGCCCAGGACGGTGAACTGCAACCAGCAGGAGCCGCGATTGGCTGAACCTGCGGACGCGGCAGATAAACAAACCGGCCTGGCCCGCCAGGGTGCTTACCCTGGAGAGCTGCATGCCAAAGGTTGCCAACCCCTGGTATATTGTATATTTAATTTTATAGAGTGTATGTTATCGGCCTGATTTTGCTCTACTTTATACCAGTTTTACACTAGTGTAACTTTATTGACTTCAGTGGAATTTCTCTCTCTTCAATTCTGTATATCAATAGACTATAATATATATACATGGCTATCTATGTAGAGAGAGTATATATTACGTAGATTTATGAATACATTTATCTGTTGATTATAGATAACGGTTTGGAAGTGATTTGGTCTTCCTACCCACTGCAGCAAACAGAATTTGGCATAAACATTTGGATGTAGTCACTTAACTGCTGATCCATCTATTGAAGTTTCATTAGGGAGCCATGTGCATTTGCAAAGGATGAATGATTTCATTAGCACTGAGACTAATAAACTTATAAAAGTTAATAATGTGAATATGTTTGATTTGGAATTATGCACATAGACATTAAGAATCACAAAAAGGCATGTTTAATAATGCTCAGCTTGCACTATACTTACACAGGTGGAGCAGTTTTCACTTTTCTGAGACCTTGTAATGAATTATACACATCAATTTCTCTCACAGATGGTTCAGTGACACTATCAGTGGGTTCTAGTGTTACATTATGAGTTTGAAACAAAACCCACTTCTTAAACCCTTTACATGTTTGGTGTCCAGAAATGTTTGCTGGACTTCAGCTGGTTTCCAGCCATGGTAATTTTTGTCTTTAATGCACAGAAATTAGGTTATAATTAGGACATTACCATGTTAAAAAGCTGTAGTGCTTTATAGGTCGTAGAGCTCTTTTCTTGAAGAGTCCCCAAGTTAACTAAAATAAACCTACTTTGCCATTAGAAACTCAGCAGTTATCACATCAAGGCTTTAGTGCCAGTGCAGGGTTGAATTCATTTGTTAGACTCTAAGACCCAGATTTCTAAAGGTATTTAGGTGTTGTATTGCTCAGTTGCAATGCCTAACTGATTTAGGAGCCTATATCCCATTGAATGTCAATGGGATTTTAGTTCCCAAGAACCTAAATCCCTTTTGAAAATGAGAAGTAGGCTCCTAAATCAGGTAGGCTTCAGCAACATGGCAGAATATCTTGAACAAGCTGGGCCCTATGTCATGGGCCTATGATTCAGCTATTTTGCAGTCATACGCCTAACAAAAAGAAAAAGAAAGCTTTCCTTCTCTCCCTGTCTGCTGTCATCATGCTGTTGTTACCCTACTCATCATAGCCTACATTTTACCCTAATGTTCACATTCTAATCCCCACATTTGAATACTTGTGATATTGTCTGAATAATAGCCTCCCAAAGTGGAAACCTAGGATAAAAGCCCATCCCTATATATTTTCCTGTTAATGTTCCTTTTATGTACTTTTTTCTGTACTTTTAATGAATTAAGTGTTGGTGAAAGGCTCTTGATTGGCAGCAGAGACACAAAGTCCTCTACTCTATCTGTCCACAGAATGGACTCAGCAGGGGCAATAGCAGTGCACATGAGCCCTACCACACTCTGCCAATGTGCCTCAATCTAGTTCTAAAGTACTACCTCTAGATAAGTCACTCTCTATGCTTAAACAGTCTTTGTGCTCTGTGAGAAGACAGTCAAGCATCATACCAATTCTGCTTTTGGACATCTGTGTCTTTCCACTAAGAACTAGAGTGAGACCACATAATTTTGTTTCAGAGAGGACACTGTAAGTTTCAGATAGAAATGATTGGCAGTCACTAGCCAAAAACTAGAGACATCGATTTTCCTTCAACATTTTTGTTCTATTAGAGAGAGAGCTTGTCTACGGTAAACCTAGCACTGGCTCAGTTTTAAGAGGTAACTAATAGCGGGCTGCAGCTGCAGGAATTATAAATATACGTTTTTTGTGTTGGTTGGTACTCCAAAGTCTCTCTTAGAGTGATTTGTCATATATCCTCACATCTACTTCAGGCACTTTACAACAATCTCAGGTAACTTATGTGAAACTTATCTGTGTGCGATAGATTTTTCTTAAATAGCCATAAAGTGAACTACTAAAAGGAAACCTTCACTTTAATTCAAGACCGAATTCAGACCTGCTATAAGTTGTGCAACTCCAATAATGGAATATGTCTCCATCTTCTAGCAGGTGTGAATTTGGTCTCCAATGATTTGTGTCTGGCTGTGTATTTCTTTCCAAGCAGATGAAAGCCAATACTATCACAATCACTGGGATTAACAGTAGGGAGTTGGAGACAGGGTTTATTGATTAATAACAAGTTCATTAATGATTTAGATGATGGGATAGATTGCACCCTCAGCAAATTTGCAGATGACACTAAACTGTGGGGAGAGGTAGATATGCTGGAGGGTAAGGGTAGGGTCCAGAGTGACCTAGACAAATTGGAGGATTGGGCCACAAGAAATCTGATGAGGTTCAAAAAGGACAAGTGCAGAGTCCTGCACTTAGGACAGAAGAATTCCATGCACTGCTACAGGCTGGGGACCGACTGGCTAAATGGCAGTTCTCCAGAAAAAGACCTGAGAATTACAGTGGAGAAGAAGCTGGATATGAGTCCACAGTGTGCCCTTGTTGCCAAGAAGGCCAACGGCATATTGGGCTGCATTAGTAGGAGCATTGCCAGCAGATCGAGGGAAGTGATCATTCCCCTCTATTCAGCACTGGTGAGGTCACATCTGGAGTATTGCGTCAAGTTTCCCCCCCCCCCCCGAAAGGATGTGGACAAATTGGAGAGAGTCCAGTGGAGGACAAGGAAAATGATCGGGGGGGGGCTGGGGGGGTCACATAATTTATGAGGAGATGCTGAGGGAACTGTGCTTATTTAGTCTGCAGAAGAGTGAGGCGGGATTTGATAGCAGCCTTCAATTACGTGAAGTGGGGCTCCAAAGAGGAACCCCAGTGGCGAACTGCAGCTACTGTGAGCTGTGGGCGGCTGTGCAAATGTAAACAAATGATCAGGTGGCCTGCCAGCAGCTTGTCCTGGCGGGCTGCAGGTTGCCCACCACTGGTTTAGACACAATAAATCCTGCATCTTGCCAGGGAGTTAGACTAGATGACCCTTGTGGTCTCTTCTAACCCTACACATGGAACAGGAGGAAAGGTGACATTAAGACCAAGGGCCAAATTCTGTCATCAGATACACATGCACAGCTCCTGTTAGCTTTGGTGGGATCTTCATGTACATAGCTGAGTTCAGAGTTTGGCCCTTAATCAGATAGAATTCAGTTCTGTACAGCACATCAAATAAATAATAAAATATCAAAAATTATGCACTTGATTTCTGCACTTTTTTTTCATTAGAAAAAACCCTACTGCTATATGTTTGGATCAGGTGTAAATTATTCCCGGTAAGGTTTGGTGGGTAATAAGTGATGCAGACATCAAACCACCCACTCTCTTTGTAGATGAAGGGGAAGTATCAGGAGGATTTCTGCTGAAGTGTTCATCACATCTGAAGTCTCAAATTGTCCAAACCATTCAATTATAACACTTCATTCAATGCATGTCAGCATGTCTGGCACTATGTTTCAGAGAGAGGTTGAGTTGGATTTCTCAAAGAAGCAGACGTTTGCTTGTCCCCTTGAGGGACAACAGACAGAGATTCTATTGGCTCAAAGTTGAAACCATTGGTGGAGTGGCATATAGGAACTATTACAGCTTTCTGACATTATTGTCTGCAGACTTTGTTGGCAAATCTATATGTAAAAGACTGAGATTTTTCTTGGTGACAACACAAATATAAAATTTGCTACCAAATAAATGGGTAAAACAGTGACATTGTGACAATATGCTAACACAATTTAGCTGTGCTG